>NW_018229561.1:74285-105401 GCF_001263595.1 Phalaenopsis equestris | reverse complement strand
GCTTCTAGATCACATAAGGCTGATCACATAAGGCTTTTCCAAAAAATTTTTCACCAATAGCACAAGGTATAGTAAAACTACTAGGATCTTTTAACATTTCAGGAAGTTTTTCTGAATAATTGCATTACACTCTTCACTAAGTTCAACTGTCTCGTGATCTGCAAACTTTCTTTTGTTGTTTATTATATCTTTCATAAATTTTATATAACTTGACATTTGTTCCAAAGCCTCAATGAAAAAAAAAAATATATCGTTAACTTTTTAAGGATTTCCACAAATTTTGTAAATTGTTTATCTTAATTGTTCTGTTTCAATTGTTGAGGAAAAGGAGATGGCAATTTTTCTAAAGAAATTTGTATTGGTTTATTTTCATCTTTGTCGCTTTCAATTTCTATCTTCTCCTTCTCAACTTCAGTTTCTGTTTGGATTCTTGTTTCTACTTCTTTTCCACTTCGTAATTGAATAACTTTAATTTGCTCCTTATTCTGATCTTTTGAATTAACTTCAACAGTACTAGGAAGAATTCCCGAAAGTCTGTTACTAAGTGCAATAGCAATATGTTCTAATTGATTTTCAATATTCCTAATTGAAGTCTCTTGATTTTGTATTTGGTTTTCCATGTTCAACATTACTTCTTCCATAGTCAACTTCTTTTCGTTAACTTGAATCCAGGAGGATAATAAGGTCTATAGTTAGGATTCCCTTGGTTATTTAAATTTTCTGAGGGGTTCACCGAATTGTTATAATTATTCTAACTAAAATTAGGGTGATTTTTCCATCCAGGATTATAATAATTAGAATAGGGATTATTATTTCTATTATTTGTAGCATTTATAGTTTCATAAGATGATTGAGTATCAAGTATTTGTTATAGTGAATTTTCTTCTAACACTTGTGGTATTTGAGAATAATTTACTCTAATTTGATCACTCTTTTTTGATATAGCGACAATTTGAGATGCTAAAACAAACATTGCATCAGAATCATGAATACTAGCTACTCTATTTGGATTTACCCGTTCAGAGGGTTATTGAAAATTATTAGTAGTTATTTCCTCAATTAAAGTATATGTTTCCTCAAAAGGTTTTGATATTAATGATCTACCTGCAACAGCATCTATAATAGATTTAAGTGATCATACTAATCTATTTTAAAAAGTTTGAATTATTAACCAATTTGGAGTTTTTTAAATCTTTTTCAGCCTTCATATATCGATTCCCCTTCGAACTGAAAAAAAAAAATGTAATATCGTTTCTAAACTTAGTCATTTTCGTGGATGGAAAATATTTAGCTAAAAATTTTTGTGATAGTTTTTCTCAAGTTCTGATAGATCAATGCGCTAATAAATTTAACCAAGCTTTTGCTTTGTCCCTTAATGAAAAGGGAAAAGGTCTAAGTCTGACAACATCATTAGACACTTCATCATATTTAAAAGTAACACATATTTCAAGAAAACTAACAAGATGTAAGTTAGGATCTTCTGTAGGTGTTCATTCAAACTAATTATTTTGTATCATTTGGATAATAACAGGTTTAAAATCAAATAATCTTTTAAAAGTTTTTGTCGGTTTTTATGTATTTGATTATCTAAGTTATTCGTCATTTTGTTCAAATTTCTAATTTTTTTTTGTTATTTTCGAACTTTTCTTATAGTGCGTTCTAATTCTACATCGTAAAATAGTGCATTCTAATTCTGAATCGTAAGGTACTAAACTTTCAGATCCATTACTACACATAAACAAATTTAATAAGTAAAGAAAAATTTCTTAAAAGTACTCTATATATATATATATATATATATATATTTATGATTTTTTATTTTTTAATTAATTTTTTTATTTTATTATTTTATCGCTAAATTTCTTAATTTAACAAATCTATTAAATTTACTATTACCTTCCCCGATAAAGGAGCCAAAAACTTGGTCCCCAAAATTATAATTGTGTAAAATTAATAAAGTTGACTCCTCTATCCATCGATGCCAAAAATTTGGTTCGTTATTTTATGAATAAGAAATTGAAACAATTTATGTTGGGATTCTATGCAAGTATATATATCGTTATCAAGTAATACAGAACTTTCTGTTTAAGTCTCAAATATCGATCCCACAAGGAAGATTTAAATTCAAAATGAAAATTTAAATTAGGAAAGTCACAACAATAACTAAAATCTACTACACTAATTTCGAATATTTAAAGTGCTATCAAAAATAAATTATCAACTACTAGTAAAACTGTAAAACAAAACTAAACAATAACTACCAAATTATGTTTCTGTGATGAAGTTATCTAACACGAGAAAGTATCTTTCTCACTACAATGAGTTTTTGGTTAAATGAGAGAGATAATTGGTTTGAATTTCTATTGTGTCAAATGAGAGAAATTTTAATTCTCTACCTTTAGTCAAGTGTTATAGAGAATCGTTGGTTAATCTCTAAATCTGTGTCTAAATCTGTGGTTTCGCTGAGAGGATACTGGCTCACACTCTAGAGCTCTCACTTCCATCCCCTGAAGGCTAACAGCTAACATTCGCTTTAGTTCTTAAACACTAAGACCAAATTGAGGATTTTAGTCTGTCACCGTAGAATCTCAAATTCTTCGCCCAGAAATATATAAATTTGCACCAAATTCTATGAACGAAACACTCCTTCATGGAATCGAATGTGATTCTCATTTTGTTGTAAAACTCATATTCCATTTCCCGGACAGTATGTATCACAATAGATGTTAATATTTCAATTGACCAAATCGAAAAGTAAATTAAGAACGAAGTGAAAAATTATCATAATTTAGTATATTTTAAAATTGACACATCCAAATTATCTCTTTATTGCATCATATCTTAGAGTATAATGAAAAATAAAGAAAACTACTCAGACCTCATGCGAAAGATACAACAAAATACGAATTTCATAAATAAAAGAAAGTTTATACAATAATAATAAACAAACACTACTTATCTCTAACTCTTCCTCAAAACAAATCCATTGTAGCCTCTCTTGGCCTATTTCTCTCTTTACAAGACTCTTAATTCTCTCTTCAAAGATGTAAAGAAGAAGAAATCTCTCACTTCTCTCGTTCTCTAACAACTCTTAGGAGAAATCACACTTAGACTCACCACACTAAACAGTACACACAATGGAACACTCCAGAAGACTCAATGACACACTAGCTCTCCTTTTTTTAATTAATTTTCGCTCTAAATAAAACATAATGTTGGTTTTTCCAAGAGTTGTATCCAATAACTCTTCAAAAAGCGTCCAAATTCATCGAATCTTCTATAAATTCGATCAACACCGACATTGGCGCCATCGCCGCCATTGGTCCGAATTAATTTATGTGCACTCTATCAAATGGTGTCGTTTGCCCCTCCGCTGTTCTGGACTCCTTCATGCTGGAGCCGTCGGCGCTAAGTTTTTCTTCCAAAACACCATTTTGATTCCAAATTCCATACTTTTTGCTTCAAGTGTTAAAAATTATCTACCTCCAATAAAACATGAAAAATACCTTCCGTTAAAGCGCAATATCACCAAAAATGAGTTTAAAATATAGGTCTGAAAATGTATATATTTTTGGTGCATCAGGTACCTAATAGAACTAAGAACTAGGACATGCAAAACAAAAAACCTACCCCGTGAGACTAGAGGTAATACCTTAGATTGAAGTAAACTATTGTTACTAATGGAGATATTTCACGCTGCCACGAAACTATGAATCCTCCATGCTTCGACATTTAATGGGGATTCCTGGTCATAAGGCTGGTCATAGTCGATGGATACCAATATTTCTAGGTTGACAGAAAGCCATGGGCATCTTGACCCAGGATGTTATTCCCAAAGTCTAGGTTAGTCTGCCTATATAATTCCTTATAATTTCCAGGGTTTCACTTCTTATCTAGAGATCCTTTCCTGCTTCATTCTATCCTTAGCTTATGATTTTTTACCATTCTTATCAATCAAATCCAGTATCCCTGATTTATCCTTTTATATAATCTGATCAATTCAAACTCAACGCTAAACCCTCTTCATCAAATCTTTCTTATATCTCGAGCCTTTTCTATGACATGTCATCGGATTGTAAGTCCCATCTCTTGAAGCTTAATTCTTCCAATTTAGGCTCTCCTATTATGAAACCACGATCCTTGACAATTCGACTTATCATATTAATTGAGAGATTTTTTCTTTAGGACTTACGATTCTGAAGATGTAATTAACTACGAAGGATTGCCCTCGTAGGAACGAGACTCCAGAATCAAAATAAACCTTATCTGGCACCCGGACCGTCACGAATAATCACCACCTGGAGATTAAGATACAGATGAAGCACCACCTGGAACTTTAGGATACAAACCCTCGAAGGAAAGAAGAGACTTCGACGACAGTCCCGATACAAATCACACCAAAAACTGTAATTTAACCCTAATACAACACATATATAGGAAAAGACTAGAAAGGAATGAAAAGAAAGGATGAAACTTGCTAAAAATTATAAAGGAATTGAAAATGGGGCTGCACAGCTCAACTCTAGGCAGTTCATGCGCGGGAGTCGCCCTCCGGCCCGTGCATAAGTTGGAGAACTATATATCTAGCCAAAAATGTATAATTGCAATATAAGAAAAAGCATATTTAGCCTAATATCATTTTATTATTTTTTGCTGTAAGAAAAGGTCTTATTTCTGAACTAAAAAAAAAAAGAATTTGAGAAAATTGATATGCTTATAAAGACTACAAAGAAATTGCTGCAGTGCAATATTTCAGTTAACCTCCATGTATAATTTAGTGGAGTTTCCATAGTAATTTCCACAAGTACATCTAAATATTTCCTCTTATTTGGAGGAGATTATAAATTTATTTGAACTCTTTTCAAGAATAAATTATTTGGTTCACTTATTTGTCATCCTATTTTGATGAGATAGAAGTTGGGGATGACAATGCAAACATGGTTGATGCAATGCAATCACCCAATTATTTTATATAGCTCAATTTCTTATAGAGCAAATCCAAGGAGTCAAATTATTTAACGAAAGAGTTGAATCAAATTAGTTTCAATTACTCTTTGTCCCCTTATCATTTTGGTCATTCTCATTATTTTTAATTTTAAAACTTTGTTTGAACGTAGTAAGGATAAGGATTGTTTATCCTTAAATAGGACTTTTTTTTTCTTTATAGCAAGGCATGATATATGGAATTTGGGAGATGGTCTAGATCATCAAAAATATTAACAAATTTCTGTTTTTTTTTCTGACTTCCTGATATATTTCTGCTTTAAGATTTAGCAATTAGATGATTCAACAAGATAAGCTTGTTGAATAGCTGTTTGGTATAAATTCCTGTGTTTTCCTTCTATTTGTTATGACATTTCATAATTTTATTATGCCAATTTTGTCTTAGGGCAAACTTTCCTACTATTTTACTTGTATAACTTTTTGCTACTCCAGTCTTGCTTTTTAGGGGTGTGCATTGTTTGATCAAAATCAAAACACCTAATCAAATTGATATAATTTGATTTATTTGGTTCAGTTTTGAAATGCTGAATTAGTTTTTGGTTTTGAAAATCTTAAGATTTGGTGCTTAATTTTTGGATCAATTTTGATCTTCATTAAATCAAATAAACTAAAATAAAATAATATAGGTTTGGAAAATTAAATTCACTTGAATTGGAAGGTCCATTAATAGCTTCACGAGGCATGCCTCTGCATCTTTTTAAGCTTGTGGTCCATGAGTGTGTGTGCGTGTGAGAGAGAGAGAGAGCGATGGTGAAAGATATATCCAATAAAATGTTGCTTTTACATTTTTTTGGCCCAAGACTAAATTTTGGTTTGTTCAAAATCAAACTGATTGAACCAAATTACATTCGGTTTGGTTTACATTGTTTTTGGCAAAAGCTTGCTCCATTCATTTTTTTGGATCTTAGATTTTTATTTTACTCGGTTTGATCAACATGTGAACCGGTCCTTTTCGATTGACCGATTGTACACCCTTAATTCTTCTAGATTTGATTTATTGTTTCCTCTTATCTAACATTGTCTCTCCACAATATTTCTTTTAAATAAATTAATATTTAATTAAAATTTAGTTAATGACTATGCCTTTTTTTTTGGGTGCTCATTTTCGATCTCTCCTTTTTTTTCTTCTTAGTCACATTATCTCTTACCATACATTTCAAATCCTCACTTTTGTTGCATATTCTTGGACAATTGCTTTCTTAATTTGCTCTTCTCTTTCAAATCTCACGAATCTTGGTTTGGTAAATTTTAATTAGTTTCTAAAACCTTTCTCTTATTTGCTTATTGTCACTCTCCCCCTTTATTTTACTTAGACTGCATCATTGCTAGCCATTATCTCAATCCTTACTTCCTTCACACATTTTGTTACTTGTTATCTATATCTCACTTGTTTTGACTAAAATCTCACAAATCCTTCTAATCCTGGCTCTTTGATCCTGCATGCAACACAGGATCCCTGTCTTAAAACTATTAATCTCTCTCATTGTTTCTATATATCATCATTCTAATCCTTCTACTTGGACCATTTAACTTTTTTATATTGTACCTCAGCTTTCACTTCTCATTTTATATGATGAAGGCACTCGAAGCATGCTCCAAATCTTGCTCTGCAACTAAAAAGTTGGCTTTAATCTCAAACTCAATGCTCTTCTAATTCATTCAAACTAAATTTATCGTCCTAGTTGTGCTTCCTCATCATGCAGTCCATTGCCTTTTAATGAGTATCACACTCACTGACACGAGAGCCTAAGGGATCACACGATCCCATGTTCGCGCGGATTCGACAACTGATTTCTTTGATCAGAGAAGAACGAAACCACACACCTTTGCTTTTATTTATATTTCTTTTTTCAAACATATTACCTCTTATTCTTTCTTCCTCTCCAGCCCTTACCTATCTATGTGCTGCATTGGGGTTTGAATTTTTAGTTTTTGGCTTGAGCTTATTCAAAGTAGGTCGTTGACGTCTTCGTTTCTCACTTCTAGGGCTATATCTAAGGATTCAAGTGGTGCTCCGGATGTACCTCACTCCCGAGATAGTGATTGCTGCAGCCACCCAACATAGCCACCTCATCCTTCTCACATTGCATCTAGTCGCCTGTCCTTGCTGCAGCCACCCAACATAGATGCCTCCCTGCTGGTTTTTGTAATCCCATCTTGCAGCCGTGTCACACCTCGGGTCCGGAAGGCAGTACACATCGGCAACACAGAGCTTGACGAAAAGAATTGAACATATTTTGTAAAGGGAAAGAATGATGCAATTAATAATAGAAAGAAATAAGAAAATTTCAAATTTGTACTCCATAAATAAGGATACAACCGATACAACTGAAAGAAACTAAAATGAAAATAAGGAAATAACTAGTTAACCCAGAAAGAAAATACAATCACTCATACGGAACTGAAAATTACCAAAATAAAATCTAAATCTGGAAAGTTTGCTCTGGTGGAGATGACACGGTAAGTGATTGGGTGGAACTTGTTATATAAAAATATCAATGGGAGAGATTGAAAATTAAACTTAGTAAATAACTACTATTTATTAAAGCATAAACGGTAACGAAAAATGAGGCATGTAGTATGACCGATAAATAGGGATGATTTATTATGTGTATAAAAGAATTTGCAAGGATTATTATATGCTTATGAGCATGAATAAGAGTTACTTGAACACATGCACTTTTTTGTTGATATTTACTTGCCAGAATATCAGGTGTTTTGATATTGATATGAATAATCAATCATTTCACACTACCTGATAATATATAAATTTAGTATGTACATATATATACACATAACTATATTTATATTTAGCCGGTTTAGTACGGCACAATGTAACAAGGAAAGGTAGGCACCAATTCCATGGAAATCCACTAATTTCTCTGAAGGACCCGTCTTTCCGGATAGGCATTACAAAATGGTTTAATACTGATATAATAATTTTGAAATATTAGTTATATTCATGCGTCACAATTAAAACGCGATAATATATCTACAAAATGTCCTCTAATATTTATAAACAATTATAAATTAATGAGATTACATCAAGCAATAAAAATCGGTAGATTTCCATGGAACTTCAAAATAGAAATCTGCAGCTGACAACTGAAAGAATGAAGCAAAGATAAAAAGTTGTTGGTTTAATACTGACAACTGAAAAAAATGAAGCAATAGCTCTTACGGGAAGTTTGAAATGAAGGAATATACTTTTTCTTTAAAGATTGCGATTACATCAACTATGAGATCTACTTGACTTCCTAAAGAAATTTCATAAAATATAAAGTTTGATCATGTTATACTATATTGTATCATTACCATTCTTAGTTGAGACTTTAAATTTGTATAATGTAAAATCTAGTGTCTTCCACTATTCCTTACTTCAGGCAAATCAACTTTATAAGTAATCTGATATCATCTTGTGCGTGTTAGTGTGAATAATTATTTCCTTGGTTTTCTAGAGAAACTCAGATTATTTGTGATTTATTTAGTAACGGTTCTTTGTATGACTCAAGCTAAAATTTAATTTGTGTTGATTTGACTTTATCAAATTTGAATGTGTATTTAATTGAAGTTTGAGGACAACTAATTTTATATTGCATATTGGATTAAAATGTTCGATTCTTTATGTATATCAATTATACTTGCTTTTGAAATCATAGATTACTTTGTCCAAGCATGTTGAACATGTTAAGCATGGTAGAAAACTTGTCTCAGTATGAATTTTGATGCATGTTGAACGTAGTAAGCAAATTAAACAATTGATAGATTTAGCAACTATTTACACCATAAATTTTGATGCATCAAGAGGTGAATTTTAAAGTTTTTCTAGGCATGTTGAACATAGTAAGAAAATTAAACAATTGATAGATTATGTAGCAATCAAGATGATTATGACTGAAAAAAATTTTATTGTTTAAAAGATCTATGTGATAAGTTTATTGTGCTTTACATTTGGTTAAAAGTACATAATGTGGTTTTGATAACCAATGTATGCACATATGATGTGTATATATGATATCCAACTCATGATTGTTCTGGCGAGTATAAAAGATCCACTTTTCTTTAATTGTTGAAGCAAAAATGGAGTCCTTGCACATCAAATTGTGATTGGTGTTTTTGTATCACGGGGACATATCATAGTAGAAGTCTTGGTGCTTTTTCTTAATCTACTAGATCTCAACTTATTAGGAATGGTTTGAGGATATTTCCAAATAGTCACCACCTCTACCTAAGTAGACTAGGATTCCACGTAGATTTCTAGAGATCATTGGGATTTTAAAGGCTATAGAACCTTTGGTTTTAAAATAAAAAATATTATTGTTGTTGCTCCTAATGAACTATGCTATAGACACCATAGTAAAAGTCATGGGGTTCATCATGGGTACTTTAAATTAATAAAGAAATATAAGGGTAATGTGTCACATCCCGCCTGCCCCCTTCTCGGCTCAAACTATGACTTTAGCAGGGGAGGACAGCTCAGTTAGACCCAAATCTAACCAACACATCCCGATTTGTACGAAACAAGATTGAGTAAAGAATTGGTCTTAGTAAATTATGTCAAGAAAATCATTCACTTCAATTCCTCAAATACCCATTAATATCAAATATGCATAGCTTGCAGAAATAGTCCTAAAATAATATACGGAGATTCTGAACACTTGAAAAAAAAAGTGTTTGTATTCTACAATTGTCCAAAATCTTTACATTGAAAAGTTGTATGAAAGGCAATCACCTGGATACGGTCTACCTGCTCCTTACCACTCACTAAAAGGAAAAATAATCATATCAGGGTTTAGAGAAATAAATAATGCTGAGTAGGAATATCAATATACAAGAAATATACAATGTATATGCTCGTTAGGAATGACATGAGTATAAGTAGTAAAGAAATAAACATATTTTCATACTTAAAAGTATAACAATACACATGCTAGTAGTATACTAGATAGTGGTTAAAATGCACAAAAAAATGCTAATGGGATGTTCTTTCATTCATTGTATATGCCATCTCATGTGCATTTACTTTTATTTGCATTTTCTTGTTTATTTATTTATTTATTTTTATCACGTCTTAGAATGTTATGTTATATTTGCAATGGCTTTGAGTTATTTCTTTTTTTTTGTTTCATCACCCAACCTGTAAACTTTAACAATCACTGATAAATGCTAGCCTTGCCAACATCACACTTACCAACGACACCTCCAATATCAAATTGTTTGCTCCAACAGTAATTTTAAGTTGAGAATTTAATTTTTTTCTTACAAAGGATAATCTCATTAGACTATTGCCTTTTACTACACAAATCATCAGTAAAAAAGTCTATCTATCACAACACAAGACCTTTTCTTGATTATTTCTATCTATTATAATTATTTTAATATACATTTAATTCTTATGTAAATGCACTTGCAACCAATCACTTTGTTAATATGCATTAGAAATATGGTATAACAAGTAAAATCAATAATTTGCCCTTTATATTGCATTTCTATAATAATGCTATTTAATGCTCGATTTTAAATTCTCTATTACACTAGCGTTACACTCCAACTTTTAAGAGTAGAGAAGGAGATCTGGAGAGGGAGCTGAAAGAATGAAGCAAAGATAAAAAATTGAGTGAGGGGCAGGAGGTCAAAGGATTACTTGTGCTTGTGATTGTCAAGCGACTCGAGTGAGGAAGATGAGGCAACATCGTGTGCATAGCTGTAATTTCCAGAGAGAAAAGAGGTGGAGTCGTGATTGAGCATGTTGGCAGAAGGGATCGAGCCAGCAATTGCAAGCATGAACTTTAAATGAATCAATTGAAGTCGAAGGTAGCGTCACTGATGAGTGGTTCATTCATGCGTCGTGGGCCTGAGGACGGACGACAAGCCCTCATATAGGAAACGACGAAGCAACAGGAGATAAGATGGTTTTTTCGGGCATGCATCTTGCAGTTTTGGGCTACCGCAAGTAGGGTAACAATTCAACCTTGAACTAACAACGAGCAAGTGAGCTAAAATTTATTTTGGTTACTCAGATGTGAAAAGTGTCGGATGTGAAAATTTATTTAACATTGTCATTGTCTGGACCTAAGCTCCAGATGTGAAAAGTGGATGATTGTGTTTGGTATTCGACACTCAATGTAAAGTTTGTCGAAAAATCATGACATGAATCTTTTTAATCATTGTGTAAATGCTAAGACGTCCTCTGGAAGCAACGCACTATATGACCTCAATAATGTGAAAGTGTGCAAAGTGCCACTGCACCAAGGTCCGGGTGTAATGTCAAATAATTAAGGGTTCTTACATTACGAACGAATGCAGATAAAGAAATCAGTCCATGAAACTAATTATAGAATAGGATCTTAGAATATACGTACTATCACATGTAAATTAATGGAATTAGTTGATATTATGATTCATATCTTATTGATTCAAGAAAGTAAATGAGTTTGAGAAAAAAGCTAGATTGATAACTTAAGCTTTAAACTTTGGTATTCAGGTTAGAGTCGAATTAGAAATGGTGTAGGTGTAATTATAGATAAGATTTTGAAAGATAATATTGTAAAAATTAATAGAACTGGAGATAGAATTATAGTCCTTAAAGATTATTTTTGATACTAAAATTTTTAATATTATAAGTGTTTATGCTCATCAAGTAGGTTTAGATTTAAGTTCTAAAGATAAATTTTGGAATTACCTAGAAAGCATAATACAAATGATACCTCTTGAAGAAAGATACCTCTTGAAGAAATTGGAAGAGATTTAAATAGACATGATGGACATGTTGGTAGAGTGACAGAAGATTTTAGAAATATTCATGATGGCTACGGTTTTGGAGTGATTAATGAAGAAGGTAGTTTCGCATTAGATTTTGCTTTAGCGTATGATTTTGTTATTGCTAATACTTTATTCAGGAAAAGAGATAAACATATTATTACTTATAATAATGGATCTAATAAAACTCAAATTGTTTATTTTCTTATAAGAAGAAGAGCGGTCGAGAATGTAAAATGTCCTTCCAAGTGAGGATTTCAATTATTAGTTCTTGATTTTTAAAATGAAGAGTTGTAAATAAAGAATATTAGAAATCATTGTCGTAGAATTAGATGAGAACACCTAAAAGACACATAAAATTATTTTTATGAGTAAACATCAAGATTTGGGTTCATGAAAATTCTGTGGGATAAATTAATAAATACTATTAAATAAGTGACAAAAGATGTACTTGGAGAATCAGAAGAAAACATTTCTATAAATTGGTAGAATAATAATATGCAAATATAGATAATATATAAGAAGTTATGTTATAAAAATGGGTTTAAGTGTAAATGCTTAGAGAACTGAGGAAAATATAAATGGCCCGTAGGGAGTCTAAATGAACAATTTGTGACGCTAAAAATTCTTTTTTTAGTGATCTTTATAATAGATTATCTTTAAATTAGATTAGACACTAAAGAGGGTGAAAAATGTATGTATAAACTAGCCAAAAAAAGGGAAAAGAAAAGTAATGATTTAACTCAAGTAAAGTATTTTAAAGATTAAAATCAAAAATTAATTTTCTTAGAAAAAGATATTCAACATGGGTGGGTGAGTTTATTTTGAACTTTTAATCAAGTTTTTGAAAAGATGATCAAACTTAGTAATCTTAATATCATTAATAATAATAAAATGTTTCATTTTTTACGATCGCATTAGTGAAAAAGTTGAGGAGGCATTAAGGAAAATCAAGGGTGGAAAGTCTGTAGGACCTGGTGATATCCCAATTGAAGTGTGAAAATATATAGAAGATTTGAGAGTTTCTTGTCTTACTAAACTCTTTAATGTAATTTTAAAAACTAAAAAGATGTTTGAATAGTGGAAGAAGAGTGTTTTATTAGGAAGAGTATTTTGGTTCCCATTTTTAAGAATAAAGGGGATACACAAGAGTGTGCAAATTATAGAGGAATTAAGTTGATGTGTCGTACTTTAAAATTATGGGAGAGGGTAATTGAACATAGGTTATTACAATGATTTCTCATAATCAATTTGGTTTTATGTCGGACATTTCTACTCTGGAAGCTATACATTTATTGAGAGGCAGAGAAAATAAAGAGGATCTACATATGATTTTTATTGATTTAGAAAAAGCTGACGATAAAGTTCCAAGAGATATCCTTTGGAGAGTTCTTGAGAAGAAGGGTGTTGATGAATTATATTCAAGTGATTAAACGTGTTTATACTAGAGCTGCTACTTGTGTTCGAACAGAAGGAGGATTGATCAAATATTTTTCTATTTTAGTTGGATTACATCAGGGTTCGGCTTTAAGCTCATATCCTTTTGCTTTAGTTATGGATGCTCTTACTGGACATTTACAGGAGGATGTGCCGTGGTTTATCCTTTTTTGCTGATGATATCCTTGTCATGGATAAGACTAGAGGGAAAGCTCAGGAAAAACTTAAATTACGGAGGTCTACATTGGACTCTAAAGACCTTCGTTTGAGCAGAACTAAAATTAAATACATGAGATGAATTTTAGTAGTAGTAGCTCTTGTGACAGAGTTGTAACTATGGGTGATCAAATTCTTAGGTGTGAACGCTTTAGATATCTCGGGTCTGTTGTTCTTAGTGATGGTGACAGAGATAGGGATGTTGTTAGTAGAATTAGTTGGTTGAAGTGAATGAATGCTTTGGGCCTATTGTGTGATAGAAAAGTACCACTTAGAGTAAAAAAAATTTTTATAAGATGGTAGTGAAATCTGCAATGCTCTATGGCGTTGAATGTTGGCCGTCAAAAGAGAAGCATAAAACTAAGTTAAGTGTTGCCAAGATGAGAATGGTTAGATGGATGAGTTGCTTTACACTTAGAGATAAATGTGAAATGAATATGTCCGTGATAGGATTGGTGTAGCTCCAGTGGCGGACACCAGTTAGTGAGAGTTGTCTTAGATGGTTTGGTCACATTAAACGTCGACCATTTGATGATTCGATTAGGAAAGTAGATAATCTACATTTGACTTATGTTAAGAAAGGCTGAGGTAGACCTAGTAAGACTTGTGCATATGGTATAAAAAATCATCTTAATTTATAAGAATTAAATGAAAACATAACACTCAATAGGATGCAATGGAGAAAAAATGATTCATGTAGCCGACCCCACGTAGTGGGATAAAGGTTTGTTGTTGTTGTTATACCCATGCGATCGATGGAGGATGGGTGGAGATGACATGACACATGTTAGACTTTTATGTGTTTTTAATTTATTTTAATATATCATTTTTTTCTTAAGTTTAATCTTTATGTTATAAAGTTTCAAAAAAATATTTAATTATATAAATGTAATAGTAAATAAATAAATTAGAGTGATGTTCTATAAATAAGCAAAATAAATAATAATAATAATAATAATAATGATAATAATGATAATAATGATAATGATAATAATAATAATAATAATAATAATAATAATAATAATAATGCAAGTAAATTTAATTTTGAAGACATTTTAATTAGCATTATAAGATTTATAATTTAATCAAAGTAACCTAACTAAACTTAAACTTTAAGGATTATAGTATTAAGACTCTTAGCTAAATGTTGTAACAAAAAATGATTAATAATTAATAACTAATTAACTAATTTGATAAAAATTTATTAATATGAATATTTTTATATTGTAAGTGTTAAATTGAAAAAGTTACTACCTAAAGAGTAAAAGGTGGAAAGCATGAAGATGATTACTCTTACTTTTAAGTTGTAGTAACATTTTTAATTTCTTCTAAATTAAATGTATGCATATTTAATGATAGTTGATATATATATTGTAAACAAATATTTTTGTTTATTAGTTCTTCAATAGTATTGATCATATCAATGCTTCAAGTCTTTCATTGTGATAAGCTTTATGTATCTCTTATAAGATATTATATATTGCATTATATGAATATGTTAATGGTATGAGTGATTGTATGTGCATGTTGAATATGAAGTTTACATCCTAATAGTATTGACTAGGGATGCCTTTCCACCCCAGACAATAATAGACTTGTTCCACGCTTCATTGTTCTGACGGTAAGTGTATTGTCTGGGGGTATATTCGGTAATGCTTAGACATTCCTATGATGGTTTTATAAATAAAATTTTATAGATAAAAAAAATGATATAATACATTGTAATTGAATATTATGGAACTTATTAAATGATCGTATTTGATTAGAAAAGTTTTATTTGCTTTACATTTATTTATCTTTGATCGACTAGCATACATTATTTTCTTATTCGTTATGTTGTATTATAGAAGTTGGAGCTATTGATAGCTCATCATTGTATTAATTTAATATTTTTTTATGTTTAAACTATTAATTAAAAAATGAGTAATAAAAGAGATAATTGTATAGAAAGAGAAGTTAGCAAATAAAAAGGTAAATTAATTATGTGCTTATATTTATTTTAAATCATTAGCATCTTTCTTTATTTTGGATCCAGAATTAGTAATGAAATTTGATTTTCACCATCTCATCGACCATTCCCACCTTGAAAATTTCAAGTTGTTGGGTCGGATCATGATAGTTTTTAGTAGTAAATGAGCATGTACTCATTTTAATGAATAAGATGTGCTATCATAATCAATAGTGCACAATAGGAAAACTTTTAAATTCTAATATACAAGTATGTATATAAATTAATAGTACCAAACATTAGTCTTACAATTATTTTTTAATTCTTAATTTAACCTTTGAAAGTCTTACTTGGTTGCCGTCTCAATCTCGTGAATCTCTTTCATAGGCTTGCTTTGGGCTTTTCACCTAGTATAAATGGTTTATCAATAACCAAATTGAATTAAATTATTTGAAATTTTGAAAAAATCATAATTTTGTGCAAAAAAAACTGCTAATTGAATATTTACCTCAGACAACATCCTCTCATATACTACATGTTTTTCCTTCTTTAAATTCTAATTTCCTTATTTCTTTCTAATACCCCTTTTTGATTGGCAAATCGAGATTAAATTCTAGATTCTTTGCTGCTATTCACGAAAAATTTGAAAAGTGAATAAAAGGATTTTAGGGTTTCATAAAATATTCAATTACATTTATATAATTCCCTTATATCTATGTCTCCAAGAACCAACCTTTCTCTAATTTATCACTCTCTAAAATGTCTACAGTAGAGCTGAACTCCATGGTAAAATAGAAGCTAATAAAAGGGATTTATTAATTTAAATCGAAGTTAAATTTTTACTTGAGTTATCCTAAATAACGATAGGAAAACTAAATATTATTGTTGAATTCAAAATTAAGAAATACAATATACTCAAACAAAAAAAGAAATAGCAATGTACATGATTCAGCAAAACAAGATCCATTGAAAATAGATGGGTTAGCTTGGATTGAAATCAAATGTTTGTAATGCACTAAACCTTGGTCAGTTCTCGATATACAACTCTTTTCATGGCAAGATCCAATCTTTAAAATTAAGAGATGTTTAGGATAGGCATGTCTATAATATGAAAACATTTATATCGCAATAATAAACCTTGGGTGTGATATTTGTATTATGGAAATTAATTAGAATTTTTAGAAAATTGATAAGATTTTCTTCTAATTTATTAATCTTCAGAAGGCATATAATAAAATAATATTAGAATTCATCAGCATTGTATAAACATATTAAGGGGAGGCGGGTCGACATGCAAAAGTGATTAATAGCTAGGTTTAGGATAAAGAAAACTAGAACTTTAAGATAGATACGTGTCTAACAAAATTAGGACTAATAACTTAAGAAATGATTATTTTCATGGGTTAATTGTGTTGGGATGGGGCTATATACTTGGGGCTTCAATCAATTAGAAATCAAAAACTACATTGTGAAAAAGAATCACAACAAATTCAAGAAATCCATAACAAAATTAATCAAACAACAACACAATAAAATAATCCTAGAAAAAACATACTAATATTTCTGTGAAAAAACCCTAGAAAAGGAAAAAAATCACAGAATCATACCACCAAGAAATTTCTACAATGAAGAATTAGAAATGTACTAAAATACTCACTCAGTACTTCTCTCCAAATCTTTATCTCGATTTCACAAGAGAAAGCCCTTACTTCAAAATCCTCATTGACTTTTTTTCGCTTTATGAGAACCTTGTCGAAAGTACCACATGTGAGAGTAATTCCATTTGTCACTCCAATAGAGAACTTAAGGAATCGAAAAGATTGAGTTATCCAGCAACGTGGTCACGCCGAGAATCATCGTACATATTTTGCCCGCACGAGAAGAAGTGGAATGAATGATCCTCCACGGTGTGGCTACACCATGCCCGAGCGTTAGCGCTTCTTGTGATTGTGGGTACATCCAGGTTTCACAACACAACAATCTTTCACTTGAAAACTGATAGCACCTAACACCTATTCTCCAGATCTGCATCTCCATTTGTATCATCTTCATAGTCACGTATCTTGTTGTGGCTCACCCCCGATCTAAATCTTCATGAAATTCATCTAAAATCAAGTATAGCTCCAGTTTCTTGATGGTCACCCCTTTGTCAACTTGTTTGCAGGATTTGAAACTGCGTGTATCTTCTTCAAGAACTGACCATCTTCTAGGAAGAGCATGTAAAGTGTTTAGTTGAATGTGTTTTGTCTTGACATGTAAAATAATATTTTTAGCAAGAAGAAATGCACTTATGTTATCGCTATGAAGCTTTCCAATGCCTCGCTCCTTGCCCAATTCTGTCATAATGCCCTATAGCCAAATTATCTCCTTGCTAGCTTAAGCAATAGCAATATATTTTGGTATTTGTTGTTGAAAATGCTACAATCTTCTGCAGCCTGTACACCTAACTCACCGATGTGTTCCCTAATGTGAAGATATACCTTGTTGTACTTCTATCTAAATCTCTTTTTAGATTTGAATCTAAAATTCTCTATAAATGGATCCTTACACTTTAATAACAAAGTGCCCTTTTGACTTTTTCCCGCAAATACCTGTAAATCCACTTCACCGCCTCCTAATAATACTTGCCTTGATTGCCTATGTACCTACTGACCACTCTCACTATATATGCAATATCTGGTTTCATACAAATCATAATTTAAATCAGACTCCCAACTATTGAGCATATGAAGTTCTCTCCATCTATGCTTGCCCTGCTTTAGACTCAAGTGGTAATTCCTTAGATAGTTTGAAATGACTATCCAAGGGGGTATAAACTGGTTTTGCGCACCCGTATTGAAGCTCAATAGTATCTTTCCAACAAACTCTACCTGAGACTACTTTAGTGTACTTTCACTCTTGTTCTGCTGATTCTCATACCAAGGATCTTCTTGGTTGGACTTAAATTCTTCATCTTGAACACATTTGATAATTTTTCTGTTAAGTCTTTGATTTTCTCCATATCTACACACACAATCATTATGTCATCCGCATGCAAAAGGAGTAAGATATAATAATTATCAAAATTTTTGATGAAACAACAGTGGTGAGCTTGACATTTCATGCACCCATTGTCTGACGTGAATCTGTCAAATCTCTTGTAGCATTGTCCCGTGTCCTACTTCAAGCCATAAAGATTTTTTTTTTATCCTGCGGTTGCTCCATGTATTATTCCTCCAGATTTTAATTTAGGAAAGCTGTTTTTGCATCCATTTGCTCCAGATTTAGTCTTCCCTTGCTGTAGACTCAACACAACTTTAATTGTTATCATCTTCACCACTAGAAAAAAAATCTATGTATAGTTCACTTGTTTCTTTTGCTTGAACCCCTTCACAACAAGCCTTATATTGCAGTGTCTGCTGCCATCTGACTCGTCTTTTAGCCCGTGGACCCATGTGTTGTATGGTACTCTTTTTTCATATGGTAATACCCTTAGATCCTTAGCCCGATTTGACTCCGAAGATTTTCTCTCATTATCCATGATAAGCTCACACTTCATTTAATCTCCAACTTGAGTGGCATCCCCAAAGCCCTCTGGTTCACCATTATCAGCTAGCAACAATTAGTGTAACAAAGGAAAATACATGTTTACCAGTTGTATCACTCTACTGGACCTCCTGACTTTAGTAGCAGGTGATTGAGAAACTTTTTGTGCTTTATCTAATTGAGCACTTCTTCTTTCTCCACCCTTCCGATCAGTAGTGTCTTTTGTCTCAATATACTCAGACTCTTCAGATTTCACTGATGAAATATCTTGAGTTCTTCTCCTGTCCTTGTACATCGTCATTTCATTGAACGTGACATCCCTATTTTTGATGAACTTCTGTTTATAATATTCTTAAAATTTATACCCAAACTCATCGGAGCTATATCCAATGAAGGTGCACTTGATAGATTCTGAATCAAGCTTACTCCCGGACCTTATATTGCTACGAACATATGTAAAACACCTACATACGTTTAAATGAGATAAATTTATCTTCTTATCACTTCAAACTCCTTTAGGTAAACAACAGTGTTTATTGCTTATGCCCAAAACTATTTGACAAGATTGCATGCAGCCTCATGCTCTTGGCACATTTTGTGATTGGTTTTTTTTGATGCACTAAGCTCTAATTTTGCTGTTGAGTTCTTGGGACAGTGAACTCAAGCTTGTTCTCTTATATAACATAGAAATTTTTGAACTTCTGATCACATTCCCACCCTTATTTTTTGATACGAGACATTTCATCTTTAATTCTGTCTCATTTCCTACTAGTCTTCCACTTCTTAAATACTTCAAATACTTCTAATTTTTGTTTTATGTAAACCCACACTTTTCTGTTATAAATGTCAATAAACATGATAAAGTAGTTGGAACCTTCAATGGATTGAACTGAGTGGGTCCCCATACATTAGTATGCACTAACTTCAGTTTTTTTGACTTTACAACATACTCACTTTTAGAAAATATTTTCCCTATATACAGTCTTCATTGCACCCTAAATCTACTGATTTCAAACTCTGAAGTTAATTTTTAGAGAGTATGTACTTCATATCTTTCTCGATCATATGGGCAAGCCTACGATACTAGAGATGCATCCACTTTGGTTCCAATCACATTAGGTAAATCCACCATTTCATCGCCAAGTAAAGATTGCCTTCAATGTTGCCCCGAGCCATCACGTTTGCCCTATAATCAACTTCCACGAGTCTGCTGTGAAAGTAGTCACGTGTCCTGACTTTGTGAACTGGCTAACAAAGATGATATTTCACTTCAAACTCGGAACATGTAAAACTTCAGTAAGCTTCCAGATCATTCCATTTGACAAGTTGATGTCCACATCACCCTTTCATACGATATTACAAACCTTGTTGTTTCTCAGATAACCATTTCCTAAATTACTTTTAGTGTAATTTCTAGACACTTCTTTGTTGCGGCATGTACGAAAAAAGACATCTAAATCTACTATCCAAGATTCAACGCTAACTAGGGATTTCAACTGTAGGGGCATTTATAGAGAGATTTCTTTCTCATCTTCCCCCATCAACTTCTTTGGAGCTTTGCAGTCATTTTTACAATGCCCTTTCCTTCCACAGTTCTAGCATTCACCTATGTCATTTCCTCTACTTGGCCTTGACTTTCTTCTTCTGGATTTGAATCTATCTCTTCTTGTATTCCTGTCTAGTTTGCTTCCCCTATTTTTAACATTCAACAAAGAACCTGAAGATTCATCATTCTTTGCTTTTCTGTGAACTTTCCTTATTTAGCACCAACCCCACAATGTTATTAAAGTTCAACTTCATATTCTCAGAAGAGTTATTTACCGTCGTGACCAATCTATCCCAGCTGTTTTGCAATAAAAACAAAATTAGTTGTGCCCTGACTTCTCTAAATTTGATCCCCACATAACACAACTAGCTCGTTACAGTGTTGAACATATTCAGATGTTCTTCCACTGAACTGCCTTCCAAAATTTTCATGTTTAATAACCTCTTCATAAAAAAAAAATATATATTTTAAAAAGGAAGGTTTTTCGTACATCTTTGTCACTGACGCCAAGAGATCTATCATTTTGTCATTCACTATGTTGAACGCAATAAACGAATAAAGTGATAAACTGATCAAACTCAAGGTTGTTCAATCCAGCACCTCCCATTACTCCATAGTCATAGATTTAGGATTCTTTATGATTCCTTATAGTGATAGATATAGTTCTTTTTGGTACAATAAATCCTCCACTTGTATGCTTCAAAACGCGAGGTTTGATCCGTTAAACTTCTCCACTTTAATTCTTATTTCGTCAGTCATTGCTCCCACAGGAATCATACACTCCGCTTTGATACCACATGTTGGGATAGAACTATATATTTAGGGCTTTAATCAATTAGAAATCAAAACCACATTGCGTAAAGAATCACAAAAAATTTGAGAAACCCAAAACAAAATAAATCAAACAAAAACGTTACAAAACAGTTTCAGACAAAAGCACACCGGGATTTGCATGGAAAACCCCAATAATAGAGAAAAACCATGGAGCCTCACTTCCAAGAAATTTTCACAATGAAGAATAAAAAATGTGCAGAAATGCTTATTCAGATCTTCTCTATAATCAATAGAACTTACAGAAATTCGCTCCAAGTTTCCTCTCAATTTCACAAGCGAAAGCTCTCGTTACTAGATCCCCGATTCTTTTCTGTTTCATGAGAATCTTGTTGAAAGTACCACACACGAGAGTAATTCCCTTCGTCACTCCAGTCGTGAACTTAAGGAGCCGAACATATTGAATCGTTTGGCCGTGCGGTCATGCTGAGTAGCGGTGTAAATATTTTGCCCGCTCGTGAAGAATCACTGAAATGAACGATCCTTTGTGACATAGCTTTGCCAAGCCCAGGCGCTGATGCTTCTTGCAGAAGTGGGTGTATCCAGGCTCCACAACACAACAAATTGGAGTTAACGTCTATCAAAAATAGGGTAGTTGAAAATAGGTTTTAGATGGCCTGGACTTGTATGTCGGAGGAAATTTCTTATTGTGTAGGAAGAAAAATTGAATAATTGATGGTAATGTTGATAGAATTGTTCAAGAGGAATTCACATGTTTTGGCATCTTATATATTTCATGCAATACTTGAATGGAACAAAAGGAAAATTTGTGTTTGTAAAGTTGGCTCCAAATATTTGAGATAACATTTTAATCTTCATAGAGTAAGAGGTAATGTTGCATACATCAAGCTCTTTTTAGAGATTAAATTGGTGAGAGCCCCTTGCTCTTCTACTCAGGGTTGACTTATTGTTGTATAAAAACAAATTATTCAAGTGTCAAAATAGTCAACTCAATGGTTGCATGGGTCTATTTAGTCCCAAAGTTTATTGCTAAATCAGTCTCCTGACTCTTTTATTATAGTTTAAAATAGTCTCCATGGATGATTATTTTAGCCTTCATTATAAATTTTTGGTACTAAATTGACACTTCATAGATTGCAGGATCAGAGATATTTTGACACTTCTTTTAAAACCAAATAAATTGAAATGTTCAGCAGTAGACTAGTTATCAGAAAATGATTTATGGTTTTTTATTGTTTTAATTGTGGATCATTCTATGAAGCACTTAGGGACCTTGCTTTCTTCGGACAAGCTTGAAGAGGTCCAACAGGGCGATTCAAATAGCCTGCCTGCTGTTTACTATTTCCCTGTTGGGTGGCAGCTTTCCACGGGTGTTGATTAGTACAAGTCCGTCTGAAGCATTTAAGCATATTAATAAAATGATTCAGGTTTAATTATTGTTTTATTCTACCAATGGATTACAACCAAATTATTGCAATTTCTGCCTTAGTTTCTTGAAACGTGACTGTACACCCTGTGTAAGTTATCATTAATTTGTCATTTTTTAATCATCTCAAAAATTCAATAGCTGAATCAGTCATCTTTCCACCACATTCAGCTTAAAACGTTTTTGGAGGGATGGTTACAAAGAAAAATGCTTAAATTCAAGTTCTTTATGTTTTTTAATTTTCACAGAAAACATGCTGTTGAATGAGGATCAGAAAACAGTGAAATTAGCGGATCTTGGCTTGGCAAGGGAAGAGACTTTAACTGAGATGATGACATCCGAGACAGGAACATACCGTTGGATGGCTCCAGAGGTTTTCCAGTTTTAAGAGTACTCTTTTTTACCTTTTCTCAGAATTATTGAATATATCCTAACAAAAACTTTCATGATGCAGTTGTATAGCACTGTCACTTTAAGGCATGGAGAAAAGAAACATTACAATCACAAGGTTGATGTTTACAGCTTTGCTATAGTGTTATGGGAGCTTCTACATAATAAATTGCCATTTGAGGGCATGTCAAACCTTCAAGCTGCATATGCAGCTGCTTTCAAAGTAACTTCTAGCACTCTCAGCCACGTACTTTGAACGCTGCTATTGATCTGCAGTTCTGTTTTCTATGGGGCTATTTGGAATCACTGTCGTTTTTTAATTTTATATTTATGTTTCTTATTTTGTTTTGTTTATGTATTATTTTGAAACAAAGTATAATTGACATATTTAATTATGGTATGATTGTTTCAAAAATATTCAAAAATACTTAGAAGTTATTTCAAGTGTTTTTAAAAAAATTGTTTTTTGAAATAATGAAGAAAATTATATAGAAAACACACCAAATAAATACATAAAAAAAAAGAAAAAACAAAATTGATCCTGAAGAACCCTTGACTGAATTTGAATTTATCTTGCAGAATGCTAGGCCGAGTGCGGAAAACCTTCCTGAAGAACTGGCAGTGATTTTAACCTCTTGCTGGAAAGAGGATCCAAATGCACGCCCCAACTTTAGCCAAATCGCTCAAATGCTCCTGCACTATCTTTCAACTCTTTCGCCTCCCGAGCCTGTAGCTCCTCCATGCTTCTTTGGACCTGATAACGTTGGCTTACCACCTGAGTCACCTGGAACAAGCTCTATGGTTGCCATCCTCCCCCGCGATGGCATGGGAGGCACTCCAAATAGCTCTTCTGAGGCCGAAGGAAAAGGATTTTTTTCCTGCTTCAACTACTGCTGCTGATTTTCAAAATTAGAAAACAATACTGATGAAGCTGTTGCTATGCCTATGCTACTAGAAACTTTCAAGGGAAAATCGATTTCTTCGCTCTGCTGCTGAGGCAATGAATGCTACCTGATCTTATACTTGTAAGTAATTTGTATTCAAATGGCTCTGACGAAGTGGCTGAAAGGAGGCGGCCTTGAATCTGAAGCACTGTTTTTTTAGGAGGGATCACATTATATGTAGAATCAGGAAGTTTTTCTTCTGTTAAATAACTTTTAATATGTTAAAAAATCAGCAAATTAATCATAATTACGGTTGCCTTGTTCCAACTATTTGGAGGCAATTTATAGTTTTTACTTCTAATTTTGTTTGTGCTATATGAGCTTTAATTTCTATGTTACACAAGTCTATAATACAGTGATAAGGCAAGGTGGGATTCCCACGTCTTTTTATTGCTATTTTTTGCATAGTTTTTAAGCAATATAGACTCCTGATTACAGAGTTGAGGCATATTCACCAAAACCAAGGGGAACTTGTGATAAGATAGTTGCCTTGGCTCAAGGATTTTGCCTGCATCATTTGCCAGCATGCTTGCGTCATCTTTCATTTCTATGATCAATTGATTTGGGACTTTTTTTACAGGTTTCATTAATGTTCTGATCATAATATGTACAGATGTCTATAAGCGTTCGATAATATTTTTTTATTCGTTCTTCATGAGGTAATGCTTTAATATTTTTGGTAGCGCTAAAATACCCTACAAATAGAAGGTTTAGTAGCCATTTTTTGAGATGATCTCTTTGGGTTTTTTGTGTTGGAAGTAAAATTCTACCCTCTCCTTCCCTCTCTCTCCTTCCTTCCTCCGGTAATTTTGGTAGGGTTTTGGCATTACCACCAACAAATTTGTGTGGTGGATAATGTAAACTCAAATTCTGAAGTTCAAATTGAATTGAAATAATTTAAAGTGAGAATTGATCTTTTCTATCATATAGCTTATTTTGAATGGATCATTTTTTTACTCGGCATCAGTGATGCTTTGAAGTGCTACTGATACAGATCAAAGTTATGAAGTATGGACCTTAAAAAAGTTTTAAACAAACCTTAAAACTGAATGAAACAAACTTTAGTAAATCTTAATTAATTTTGGAAGTGATAAAAAATCTTTAAAAATTTTTTTAAAGAGCCTTAATAACTTTAAAAAAAAAATTAAAATAAAAGAAAATAATAACATTGACAAATTAATCTTTAAGTGTTTAAATTTTTAAAACAATTCAGTTTTAAAATTTAACACCATTTTAAAATATAATAACAAATCTACACAAAATCAAACCTAAATGTCAACTAAAAATAAACCTAAAAAATTAAATTAACCTAACAAACTCAAGTCTTAACTCAAGTGAAATCAATCTTCGTCTAAGCTTATCCAAATTTTTTAGTTCCAATCATTTTATCTGTATCTTTAAAATCTATCACCTCACAGACATTTGCTATTAATTGAGAAAGATATAAGAAATAACTTCAATTGAGAGTATTCTCAAGAGTTAATCCTGAAATTTAATTAACTATGAGGGAGCCTCCGAATATAGATATTAGACCTCAAAATAAATAAATTTTATCTTACACCAGCAAAATAAGGAAAAACCTTAGTTCCTTCGACATGTAAATCATGAAGATTTTCATGAGCTGAGTACTAGATTCATTCTAAGACTATTTCTATCATTTTGGATAGTATAGTATTCCTTAAATGCGGTATTTGATCATTTAGATTAAAATCATTCGAGATTTATCTTGACTACAAAATAAAAAAAACTCCCCAAATACTCGACTAATATAAAATCAAAATTCAATCATAAAATTCATTTATCTATTCAATTATACCATCTCAATTACGTTACTGTTTTTTGAATAAATTTTTGTAACTTTAGTTAAAAAAATTATTGATCCCTTGACGCTTAGAAAAGAAATTTGCATCAATTTTTAAACCGAGCTTCACTTCAAGCTTCCCCCAAAAAGTTTCTGAAATATTTTCTTTTTTTATTATGAACCTTTTCGAAACTTTTCTTCTACCTCATTTCTTTTAATTTTTTTTCTTTTGACTTTGACTTTTCTTCTCATTTTTTGTCGGGAATTACCATATCTATGTAAGTTCTTTTTGATGATTTTGAATCCTAAAAAATCTTCTCAAGTCAAATTTTCATAAGTATATAACTTAATTAAAAAAGTTGTGGTTCAGGAGTGATAACTAAGAATCAAATTGTTTAAATCAAGTAGTTAATAATTTTCACAGTATCGAAATATCAATTATATATATAACTATTATTTAGCTTAAGTGTTTAGCATAGGTTATAAAGATAAGTATGTACTTGGAAATAATGTATGGAAACGTAAAGTGTCGGAAGAAGTCCTTGATGTTGTGGGTAAACAAAATACCACTTTCAGGAACAATCATCGAGAAAAGAGTTATTAAAGATACCCTTTAAGATCAATCAAATAAACATTAAAGAAATTAAGAGCTTATCTCAAGCAATTATTACTAAAAAGAAAAGGAAATTTTTCCAACGACCTGAATGAAAAGTTCTGAGAGGTAAACATGATGGAGACACGAGCTACCTTGTCAACACGAGAGGTACCGTTGCCAATCAAAGATATAACAAAAGAATTACTAAATGCTATACAATATCGAGATGAACAAATTGCCCGTCTTGAAGCAAAAGTTAACAAAATGATGAGTGCATTATCAACTCTACAAAGTTCACCACCAAAGAATCCAACCCCTGCTGTGGAAATTGTTCAACTTGAAGCAATGCATATTATTGAAAGAGAACCAACAAAAATAGAAGAAAGTACTCAAAAGAGTAAGGATTCCACTCAAAGTGTAATTCAGAAAAAGAAATAACATAATTAGTGGAGCAAAAGCTAAGGGAAACAATGGCCCAGGTAAAGGCTAGATCATTAATTCCAAAGGGTAGACCTTATCTGGAATAATTTGATTCTATCAAATACCCTAAAGGTTTTGTTCCACCTATTTTAAAAATATTTGATGGGACTGGCAACCCACATCAGCATCTTGCATACTTTAAAGCAAGTTGTTGCAATGCGGGAGGAAGTGATGCTCTCTTATTCCACTAATTTGTTAACAACCTTACAGGGTTTGTTTTCAATTGGTATGCAAAGCTTCTCAATGGGTTCGTTAAAACTTTTACTGAACTTGAAAATCTTTTTTATCAGTGATTCGCTGGAGTACAACACCGTATGATTATTGGACATTTGGTGGTGGAAAAGCAAAAACCAGGAGAAACTTTGGTGTATTGCATTTTGCATCGGAGAAACCTCAGCATGAAATGTGAACCACAACTTCAAAAACATGTAGTTGAAATTTTACTCAAGAATATCCATGGACCAATAACATTCATGCTTAAAGGGTTCACAATCAAGACATTTGAAAAGCTACTCAGTAAACCCGCTAACCTTCAAGAAAAGGCCAAGCAGATGAGCATAACAGAACAGAAAAAAAAATCAAAGCTGGTTAAGGCTTTTGAAAAGAAATCAAGAAGCATTTTAGCAGTAGAAAAGGGTAAGCAACCGATGAACGTGCAACCTGAACAGATGTAGCAGCGACAGAACATCATCTAAACACAACAACAAGCACTTTCCCAGTTACAATTTCAATCCGCAAAACCAACACAAATGGAAACAAAATCAATGACAGAAAAAATGAACAAGGAGTACCCATTCAAGATAGAAGCTGTAGCAAACATATTCTGTACCCTATTAAAGGTGTCGTAATTCAAGCTACCTAAAGTTAAGAGGCCAAGAGAAGTTGACATGAAAGATCATCCTAACTACTGTCCTTACCACAGGATCCTTGGACATAAGATTGAAGAATGCTTTGTATTCAAAGATTGGCTTGAACATAACTTCAAAGCAGGGAAAATAATCATCCTGAAAGAATATCTGAAGGAACCTGAAAAAGTTTCAGTCAATATGATTTTGGCAGATGAATTTATTCCTCGCAGTAGATATAAAGATAAAGACAAACAGAGCATGGAGTGAGATAAACTCTTGAGAAGACCTTTGCGGACCTACAAATTACTCAAGCTTCAACATTGACAACAAAATCTTCCAATAAAGAGAAGAAAAAGAAAGAACTAAAGAGGATTAAAGATCTTCAAAATATAGTTGTTATCTTTTCCTTTGAATCTCCTACTCCTTTTGTATACTCTACTAGATTAGTTATCTCGTATAAAAAGAGGAAATCCCTCGAGCCACTGACATTGTATGACTTCTTGTTTGCCCCAGAAATGAATGATAAATCTCTTGATTTCGCTTACATTTAGTCTATTTCTGGTACCACTTCTAAAAATAATCAATCCAATGTCAATCTTGTAGACAATACTCAAATCATACACAATATCGACAGATCTAACGACATCCAAAATAATAATATTAACAATGATATTTCTAATAATAGTGGAAGCGAAGATGACACCGCTACACTTGAGGTGCAAGGAATTTCAATTTCCATAGGATTGGATCCTTCAAACTCAAAGACAAAGGATTCAAAAGAAAAAAATTGAAATAAATTTTTGGAGTGCAAAAGTCTTATCTTCAAGAATGGATCCTTAAGAAAAAGGAAAGAAAATAATAGCACCAGAAGAAATAGTTCCTCCAGCACAAGAAAGATTATCTGAAAAAAATAGACTATTCCTACAACAAAGTAGACTACAACGTATTAGCCCATTTGAGGAAATTGCAGGCAAAATTAAGAATCTACAATGCCCTTATCCTCTCCAAAGAGATTAGGGAATCATTAATAAAAGCCATTTTAGATCTCAAAATTTGCTTAGCTCAACTTGCTGACATTTCTTGGCTTTTTTGTTTGAAGCACAAATCAAGATTACTTTTTCCGACAATGACTTGTTGCTTGGTACAACTGAGCATAATCATCCATTGCATATCATAGTAACCATTAACGACACTACACTTCCAAGGGTAATTATTGACTATGGTGCCTCAATTAACATTATGAATTTGAGGACCCTTGCATAGTTGGATATTGATGCTTATAAACTGACAAGAGATAAAATGATACTATGAGGTTTCAACCAACTAGGAGAATGAGTTGTAGGATCAATTTTATTGCTCTTGATGATGGATGATTCAGTGACAACATCAAAATTCCATGTCATAGACTCTGAAACATTTTTTAATGCATTACTGGTCGACCATGGCTAAGATGGTTCACTCATCATTACATGAATGCATTAAATACCTACAGTAAGGACAAGAATGTTGTATTATAGGGGACTTACAACCATTTTTAGTTCATGAAATTAGTATAAATGAAGACATTGGGTATTAAATGCATAAGAAAAGGATAAAAATAAAAAGATCGATATATACTCTACTTTGGCATAGGCAAAGGGAAAAAACTCTCATCAAACTCGCATTTGAGGACAAGGCAGGGGATGAGGACAAGAGATGAAATACCAAATTTTCAAAATGAAGAAAACTCTGAAATTTAATATTCTCTTGGACTCAACTTTTGAAAGAAAAAAAAAATGAAAAGACAATGTAAGTGATTCTGAAAGAATCACAATTCAAAATATCTATTGAAGACGAAGACAAAGAAAAATAATTTGAATCCATGTACAAACAAATTAATCACTATGTACATGCTATTACCCTAATTCTATTCTCTTCATATAAAATTGAAAGTTTAGTGGTAAAAAAACTACATGGTGAAGACAAAAAATAAATAAAGTTTAACATGGTTCTACTTCTAGTTCTGAGACACATGTAAAATTAGAAGATGCAAATCTTTTAAATTTAATGAAATTACCTATTGAAATTTATTCTTCGTCTATCTAGAAACTTGTTAAAAATATTTTAATTCATAAACAATGGTCATTAGATCAATCTTATCTATTTAAACAATTGTGGAATAATATAAAATGAAATCCCAACTCAAAAGAAGGTATTGGATTCAGTACACTAGAACCTTTAGATGACATAGAATTTAGCCTCATCATCACTGAAATATTTGATTCTGAGCAAACATCTGATCCTCTAATTGAAGATGCACCACCAAAATTTGAAGAAGAAATTAAATCAACAGTGGACGAACTGAAGGAAATAAACTTAAGAAATGAAGAAAATCTCAGACTAACTTTTATTAATTCCTTCATTAACAACATCAAAGCAAAAGAAATAATTCAATTATTAAAAGAATACAAAGACTACTTTGCTTAAAGTTATGATGAAATGCCTGAACTTGATCTAGAAGTTGTAGTTCATAAACTTGGAATAAACAAAATTGTCATCCCCATTAAATAAGCTCTAAGAAGAATTTGAGTTGAAATCGACCAACAAGTCATTGTCAAAGTTGAGAAATTAATCGACGCCGGATTTATTCGAAAAGAAAAATACCTGACATGGCTGGCTAATGTAGTGCTGGTAAAAAAATGGTCAGATTCGGGTTTGTGTAGATTTCAGGGATCTAAATAAAGCTTTCCTGAAAGACGAATTTCCCTTAACAGTTCTAGAATTAATGATAAATATTGCCTCTACACATGCAATGTTTTCCTTTATGGATGGATCATTGAGATAGAATCAAATTAGAATGTCTCCAGAAGATGAATCAAATACAGCTTTCAGAACACCCATTGAAATAGACTGTAACAAAATGATGTCCTCCAGACTGATAAATGTTAGTGCTACTGATCCTGACTTAATGCTTATGCACAATATAACAATAGTTCTGATGGTATTTTTCACTTATATTTCCTTATTTTGCAACAAAACCAAAAACTTCATCCTGAAGAAAAATAAGAATTTAACTTTTTAATTTATATATATTTATATTGGGATATTACAAAAGTATACATATCGTTATCAAGTAATATAAGACTTTTTAATTAAGACCTGATATCGAACCCACAGGGAAGATTATGTAATATGCACTTTCTAGAAAATTTTTCTATTTTTAATAAGATAATTACTTGAACTAAAAATGATTTTTTTAGAAATTTAAAATTTAAATATTTTTTGTATTTTTGATATTTTAACGAAATAGTAACAACTTAAAAAGATAACTAAAGTTTTTTGAAGAAGAAAAGTACTTAATATGAAAATATCTTTCTTCTTATCATGAATCAGTAATAAGTATAGGAAATAAGTATAGGAATTCTG
>NW_018229561.1:69632-74234 GCF_001263595.1 Phalaenopsis equestris | reverse complement strand
CCTTACTAGAGATGCTATAAAGAACATTGGTAAATTTAAAGTTTGAGTAGTTTTGAAGATCGGCTAGGCAGGGAAGATACTAGCTCTCACTCTAGAGTTTCTTTGATTCCCTCCACCTGGGGGCTAACATTCTCTTATCAGAACCTAAAATAATAAACCAAGTTGGGGGTTTTAACATATCACTTTAAAGTCCACTAACTAGTAATATTTCCCTATTTTTTTGCACTCAATCATATGAACTACATTCTCATTCATACAACCTCATGTGATTCTTTTCAATTGTTGGCTGAGATAATATCAACCCGGTTCTTAGACAATACCAGCGTTCTCACAACATGTTCTCACAACAAATTTTAACATCTGTATTGGTCAAATCAAGAAGTAAATGAAGTGCATGAATTTAAATCATCACAACTTCTTCCAATATTAAAGATCAAAACTCTTAACAACTTCCATCCAAAACTTAATTACATATCATTATAAAAAGAAAGATAAAGAAAACTACTCAGAATCCATGGAGAAAACAAAACCACACTTTAGTTTAAAAGAAGAAATCATTGTCAAACCAACAACAAGTCTTGATTAAAACCAAAAGTAGTCTAAAATAAAAAGATAAAAACTTATCTCAAGTCCTCCACCAAACACTTAAAGTTCCTTTGAATCTCTTCTCTTTTACAATCAATCAAAACAAAATAATAAAAGTATAAAGTAAATAAAAAAGTGGTTCCTGAAAATCTCTCCGAACTAACTCCCTAGAGAGAAACTTTCAAAACTTGCCAATATTTTCAGGACCCTTTTCTAAGTCCTCTCTTCTTTCTTTTATAGTTTTTCAAGAGATACCTTGGGATCTCTTCAAAATGTGTCTTGATTTGATGTATTTGCCCAAGAGAGACATCCTTTTATGATAATTTTTGTCCATGCTGGTTACAACCACCTATTAAGCCAATGGTGCCTCAAAAACCTCTTTGAAATTTATGAAAACTGATTTTACTCGTCTAGTAACTGCCACAGGGACTTAAGCGTGGGTCTCGGCGCTTAGGCGCGGCCTTGTCTGTTTAACCGGTGCTTAAGCGCAGGATCTAGCGGTTAGGCTCCAAAACTCTTTTGCAAAATTTTTCACCTTTTTTGCTCCAAATTTGATCTTTTTTCACTCTTTTAAGCATTTTTTCCATTTTTACTTGTATTTTCAAGAAAAACACAAAATACTTTTCATTAAAGCGTAATATCTCAAAAATAGGTATAAAAATATGTCTAAAAACACTATATATTTTAGGTGTATCAAAATCTCCCAAACTTAAAATGTTACTTATCCTTAAGTGACACTTCAATCTTTAGAAACCAAATATGTATGATATGTATATGAGTTTCTTTAGGAGTTACTAAAATTTAGATTTAGAAATATAGTGGTACAATTTAGAAAAAATAATTAGTAAATGAGACCAACTTAAAGTTTGAAAATTTTCAATGTTAATAATAATGAAAATATGAGTTCATATCTAATTCAGAAATATTGTAAGTTCTCTAAATTTAGATTATAGTTCTTTTATTTTCTCAGCTTAAAAATTTTTATTAAAAATATCTTTACTTACTATATTATATTTATAAGCTTAAGATTTTATCAAGTCTTATACTTTAAAAAGATCAAATGTAGAACTAATTTTTGATTAGGCACTAATCCTCAAGTTTCTCCTCATTTACATTTCTTTTCTTTTTCTTTTCTTTTTCTTTCTCTTTTTCTTCTTCTTTTTTTTTTCTTTTTATTTTACTTTCATTTCTTTTTCTTTTCTTTTTTTTTCAGGCAAGAATTACTATATCTGAATAGGCCTTTAATGATTTTAAATTACACTTCTCCTTTACTAAAGTAAAGTCTTGATATAAAACTTTTACTTATAAATATAATAATAGTTTTGAAAATCATTCTAATAAAAGAAATTTAAGTATTAAAAATAAAAGTCTAAATTATCTAAATTTTTCAAAAATACAATTTTTCTTACTAAAGATAGTCACTTATATTAATCATTTTCTATGCTATAACTTAAAGTTTTTCTTCATTACTTAAAATTTTAACTAAATTTTCTTACTCATTTCTAATAATAAATTTTACTTCTCTAATATAACTTCATATAAATAATCAATTTTTCTTTTAAAATTCAAATTCATTTAAAATTCAATAAAATTCAAATTCATTTGTAGTTCATTTGAGAACAAATAAAATTTAAGTTTTGAAAATGTTTTTCATCCCTCCCCCAAACTTAATTTTTTTTGGTAGATTAAACAGTTTAACATCAGATAATTATATAGACAGGAATGCAAGAATTTTTACATCCTAATTTAACATGCTAACATAAATTTTTACATCCTAATTATACAAGTATAAAACTAAAGATAAGATTAAATTTAATTTTGATCAAATTTTCTAATATATATATATATATATATATATATATTAATTAGAGATTCAATAGACTTCTAAACAGTGGGTATAAAAGGAAACACCACACTAATATGATTAAAGAAAAATACAGGGTAGCAGTTTCTGAATTTTAAAATTAAGATATAAGCTAGCAAGCTTCTAAGCTAGCAAGATTTTTAACTTAAAAAAAAGACATGGAATTAAGTTAAGTTCTAAACTAACAAATCCACGGTACTAAAAAAAAAATAGTTACCACCCTAAAATTTTAAAAACAAAATATTATCTAACACAACAATCACAACAGTAATAGAACATAAAAATTCAAAACACAACATAAAACATAGTCCACAACATAACATAACTGCATCTGTAGCAGTACTACATCACAGAGTCCATAACAAAACACAAACATAACAATACATCAAACTAAATCAAGTCCAACACGTCATCTCTACTCCTCTCCACTCTCAGAATCGCCACAATACCATTTTTCTTTAGGCTCATAGTCAGGATAATGAGGATATTGATGAAATACTACTCCTGGGTCACCTCTAATCAGGCCCTCCAGAGCTGAGTATAATTTCTCCTCAAAATCACTCTTTCTCCTATTAGACCTATTTTTATGCTCAACAAAATGTTTTAGATTTTGAACTTTATCAGAGATAAAGTGGATATGAGTCATCATCTTCTGTAATAACTGCTCTTGAGTCTCAGTTGACTCACCTCAAGATGTAGAAGCACGTGAAGCAGATGATCTTGATGAAGATCCAACATAAGTAGATGAAGTAAACGTCTCTAATCCATAGTTCCTGGAAAATCCTCCTCTCCAGCCAAAAAATCCGCCAAAAATCGAATGCTCCAAATAAGTCTTCACATTCACTTTCGTAATGGGCTTCAGAGGCAACAAAACTTCCTCCCAACTATCATACTTTACTCCAGCCTGCTCGCATAAAGAAAATACCAAGGAACTAAATCCCATACCTGCAGTAGTAGCAGTAGCAGCTGAGCTGATGATAGTGTGATAGATCAAAGCCCCTATGTTGATGGGATTTCCCTCCTAAATACAATAATTCAACGTTGCTCTCTCTCTGGTCACTTCTGAGATGATTTGTAGGAAGCAAATGAGTAGATATAAAATATTGCCAAGCCTTGGATGGTGCACACAACTTCGACGTTAGAAAATTTACTTTCCTATCATTTGTTTGTAATCTTCCAATATCATTTGTAATCTTCCAAAGTCCTCTTCCAACAGTAAAATAAGATATGATCTCATCCAATTCCACTTCCGTAGGACTATAATTTGCATAAAAACATAAAGTATCACGTGGTAAATGGTAAAACAAGTTGATTATCTCTGAAGTAAAAGGAGTAAAAGGTACCTGGAGTAAAAGGTACCAACTTCCCTCGAACCATAACCCGATCGTCCTCAGCCTCTGGGAGATTTGCATAAAACTCCCTTACAACATAAATTACTGCGACAGCAGAGAAACAACAAAACTGTTGCCACTATAGGCGGACTATCAGGTCTTTCACTTCTCCACCTGGACTCTTAAAACATCGCTCCTGAATCAATTTTCGTGATTATAGAGCATCACTATATCGATCCTAAGCTTTTGAACTAACAAATTTGCTCGAATCAAATGGGCTCTTTCCTTTGCTCATTTTCATTCTTGGTTCCATTCTATAAATTTGTTAAATTCCAAAAATAACTTTAAAATCAAATTTAAATCACTAAACTAAACTTCCCAAGCAATTTTCATAGATTTTTCTTCACTTTTCACCATGAATAGTAAATTTTTGAAATCTTCCAAATGTGCTTAAAATATATGGTGAAAATCCAAAATTTTTGCATAGAAGTAAAGCTCTTATCTCAAGGAACTTGGATCTATCAAATCTCACTTGATTCCACCAAGAAATCTCCAAATTTCACTTGCCCTAGTGCTCAAAATTACAAACTCGAGTTGGGGAAGACGATAGAAGGCATTAAAAGTGGCATTTTCAGACAAAAAATTCACTTTTAACCATTCGTGAACCGGTTTTTATGAACCGGCGCTTAAGTGTGGGTAAGTGGCACTTAGACGTCTGCCTCTTGGGTTGGCTCGCGCTTAAGCACGAGATGTGGCGCTTAGGTGCACAATTTTTGTAATTTTTAATTATAAGTAAAATGCACTATTAGCCTAAGTAAACCA
>NW_018229561.1:63180-69622 GCF_001263595.1 Phalaenopsis equestris | reverse complement strand
AGGCTAAAAATAACACAAATTTTCACAAAAACAAACTTGTATTAATTCACAAACAAGTACAAACACATTTAACACTTAGTTCTCTCTCCAAATAGTCTTGGATGAGAAAATTTTTCTAAGTACAAAATACATAACACACATTTAGATGTAAACAAATAAGTGGAACAAACACTAAACACATGACATAAACACTAATAAACTTAATAACATGACTCCAAACACACAATTCCTAACACTTAACTTAATGCCACTCTTCATTAGAAGGAACAAATTTTTGTCTCTCAGTAGTCTCTCCAGGAATATAAAGTTGCTAAAACGGACGGTGGTGACAAGCTCTAATACTATCATCTTCAATCCACTTTTACTTAAGGAACATCGCCTTATCCACTTCCTCTACATAACTGGTATGACTGAATTGCATCTTAAGTTGCCACCCAAAATGTTCTAGATGAGCATGCAATTCAAACACCTTAGTCTCTAATACAGATAAAGTACTCTCCATCTGGTTGATCATCTCTGATATCCCTTCAATACTAACGACTAAGAAACTGTTATACATCTCCTATGCACTTTGACTAATGAACTTCTTCCTCATAGCTTCTTCCTTCTTCTTCAAATCTATCTCCCATGAAGACATTTTCTCTAATCTCTCTCTTTCTTAGACCTTTAGGGCTAAAAATAATTTGGGGTGAAATTCCTTCACAAACCCCTTCTACTTATAGGCCTAATTCCCCCATATAACTTCTAGGATGACTAGAAACTGCCAAGACATGTTTATTCCAACTAAATTGCAGTTACACCTTCTAGAAATCAAAATTTGCATATGTGATTAAATTTTCGCGCCCAGTGCACATTTTTGCACCAGTCAACTTAACGTCCAAATTCTCATTCTAACATGTCTAGGTCACTAAATAAAGTTTAAAAATCATTACTAGCACATAATAAACTCAAAAATACTATCCCGAATTTCCTAATCAGACTTAAAACAACAATTAAAGCAAAAATAAACTGATAAATACGAGTTACCTCCCACAAAGCGCTTGGTTTTATGTCGTCAGCCCGACATAACCAGTGCTCATTCTGATTGACCCAACATCATTCCATCATTATATTTATGTTGATTCCCTATATATTAAGGTTTCAATCTATGTCCATTCACTAATAAAATTTTCTCAAAATTAGGATCTTTAATATCCACAGCTCCATAAGGATAAACTTTTATCACAACAAATGGGCCCATCCAACTTTTATCACAACAAATGGGCCCATCCACCTGGATTTAAGTTTGCCTGGAAATAATCTTAACCTTGCATTATATAGCAAAACTTATTGCCCTGGCTAAAAATGTTTGGTAAGAATCCTTTGATCATGCCACATTTTCATCTTTTCTTTATAAATCTTAGCACTATCATATGATTCATTCCGTATCTCTTCAAGCTCATTTAATTGTAACAATCTTTTCTCACCAGCATATTTTAAATTATAATTAAACTCTTTAATAGCCCTATATGCTTTATGCTCAAGTTCAACTGGTAAGTGACAAACCTTCTAAAATATTAGCCTATATGGGGACATTCCTATAGGAGTTCTATATGCAATCCTATAAGCCCACAAAGCATAGTCAAGTTTGACTGACCAATCCATTTTGTTTGATTCACAGAATTTTCCATAATTCTTTGATTTCCCGGTTGGATAATTTAGCCAAACCACTTGCTTGAGGATGATAAGCAGTAGCAATCCTATGATTTATATGATATTTCTTTAATAACTTCTCCATAATGGCATTTCTGAAATGACTTTCCCCATCAGCAATGATAACTCTCGACATCCCAAATCTACAAAATATGTTGGTTTTCAAAAATTTTGCAACACTTTGAGCATCATATCGAGGTAAGGCAACAAGTTTTATCTATTTAGATAAATAGTTCACTGCTAACAGAATATATGAATTTTTGAAAGATGACATAAATGGTCCCATGAAATCTAATCCCCAAACATCAAATATTTCAACTTCTAGCATATAATTGAGGGGCATCTCGTTTCTTCTAAAAATATTGCCTACTCTTTGACATCTATCACAAGTTTTGATATAGGCATTAATATCTCTAAAAATTGTAGGCCAATAAAATCTAGATTGTAGAATTTTGTATGTTGTTTTATCAACACCAAAATGTCCCCCAAAATCATAATTTTGACATTTTTGGATTATTTCATAAGTTTCTTCTAATGGTACACATCTTCGAATGATCAGATCCTTTCCTTGTTTATATAAATATGGGTCATCCCAAATATAAGTCTTAGCTTCAGAAATAAATTTCCTCATTTGTTAGTATGTCATTCCGTAGGGTTTAAGATCACTAACAATATAGTTCACAATGTCGGCATACCATGGAACACGCCACTCATTTATAGTGAACAATTTTTCATCTAAAAAATGTTCATTAATTTCTTTTTCAAAACAGAGTGGTTTCTCTAATTCAAACTTGGACAAATGATCAACAATTTGATTTTTAGTTCCCTTCTGATCTATTATTTCAAAATCAAATTCTTGTAGAAGAAGAATCCATCTTATAAGTCTCAGTTTAGTATCCTTCTTTTTCATTAAGTATTTAATAGCACAATGATATGTATGCACTATATAATGAGTTCCAATCAAATATGATCTAAATTAATCAAAGGCATATACTATTGCTAATAACTCTTTTTCAGTTGTTGTATAATTAATTTGAGTTTCATTAAGAGTTTTACTAGCATAGTAAATAACTTTGAAAATTTTATCATATCTTTATCCTAAAACAGCTCTAATAGCACAATCACTTGCATCACACATAAGTTCAAAAGGTTTTTCCAAATTTGGTGAAACTATAATTCAATGATTAATTTTTCTTTTAATAATTTAAAAGCTTTTAGGCATTCCTCATCAAAATTGAAAATTTCATCTTTCTCCAGTAAATGGCATAAAGGCTTAGCAATCTTAGAAAAATCCTTAATATATCACCTGTAGAATCCAGCATGTCCTAAACAACTCCTAATCTCCCTTATATTTGTTGGATAAGGTAAATTAGCGATCACTTAAATTTTAGCAGGATCTACTTCCATACCATTTTCTGATATTTGATGTCCTAATACAATTCCTCATACTACCATAAATTGGCATTTTTGCCAGTTAAGGACTAAATTTGTTTCTTCACAGCACTTAAGAATTTTAGATAAATATTCTAAACACTAGTCAAATGAAGTTCCAAACACTAAAAAGTCATCCATAAAGATTTCAATCCTTTTTTCAATTAAATCAAAAAAATTGCCATCATACATCTTTGAAATGTAGCAGGGGCATTACATAAACCAATGGACATTCTTCTAAAAGCAAAAGTACCATAAGGACTGTTAAATGTTGTTTTCTCTTGATCCTCAAGAGATATTTGAATTTGGTGATAACTGGTATATCCATCCAGAAAACTAAAGTATTTATGCCCACCTAGTCTATCCAACATTTGATCTAGAAAGGGTAGTGGAAAATGATCTTTTCTAGTGGCAAGATTTATTTTTCTATAATCAATGCATATTCGCCACCCTGTAACTTTTCTAGTAGGTAGTAACTCATTATGCTCATTCACAGTTACAGTTACTCCTCCTTTCTTAGGAACAAAGTGAATTGGACTAACCCATGCACTATCTAAAATAGGGTAGCTAATTCCAGCATCTAACCACTTTAATTTCTTTCTTAATAACCTCTTTCATAACATGACTTAATCTCCTTTGTGGATCAGCCATGGGTTTGCAGTTTTCTTCCATATTAATTCTATGCATACAAATTAAAGGACTGATTCCTTTAATATCAGCAATTGACCATCAGAAAGCTTCTTAAAATTTTTCAAAATTTTCATCAGCTTTTCTTCTTCTTCCTTTATTAACTTCAAGGAAATCATAACAGATATAGTAGCGGAATCTCCTAAAAAAGCATATTTTAAATGTTCAGGAAGTAATTTCAACTCAAGTTTTTGAGGTTTTTCAAAAGATGGACAAAATGATTTATCTTTGTCTATTGTGTCAAAAATTTCAAAACTTTCTTGAACATAACTTTAATCTTCCTTACAAAGGTTTACACATTGATTTAATTCCTCTTCTTGCTCGTGTTCCAAATATTTTTCATTGGATTTTTCTTCATAATTAGTCTTGAAATGACATTCGTTCAAATATCTTATAACATCCATTCTATAACATTCATCATCTTTACCTTTTGTAGGGTATTTCATTGATTTTGAACTGTTAAAAGTAATAGTTTGATCATTGACGTGCATTGTTAATTCCCCTTCCCACACATCTATCATTGCTCTTCCTGTGGCTAGGAAAGGTCTTCCCAAAATGATAGGTGTCTTTTTATCTTCCTCAATATCTAGCACAATGAAATCAACTAGAAAGATAAATTGATCCACTTTCAGTAGGACATCTTCCATAACTCCTTTAGGATGGGTTATTGGACGATCTGCTAACTGCAGAGTTACAGTAATAGAGGTTATTTCTCCTAATCTCAATCTTTTAAATATTGATGATGACATAAGGTTAATGCTTGCACCTGAATCACATATAGCTTTCCCATAAAATATGTCTCCTATTGCACATGAAATTGTAAAGCTACCAGGATCTTTAAGCATTTTAGGAAGTTTCTTCCAAATTATAGCACTGCACTTCTCACTAAGTGCAACAGTCTCATTATCTTCAAAATTCCTTTTTCTGTTGAAAATATCCATCATGAACTTTATATATCTTGACATCTGTTCTAAGGCTTCAGCAAATTGAATATTGATTGTAAGCTTCTTAAATATTTCCAAAAATTTTGAAAATTGCTTATCCAACTTCTGTTATCGAAGTCTCTAAGGAAATTCAGGTGGTGGTTTTTCTAAATCAATTTTTTGTCAGAGAAATAGGTCTTTCAAAATAGGGTAGCTAATTCCAGCATCTAACCACTTTAATTTCTTTCTTAATAACCTCTTTCATAACATGACTTAATCTCCTTTGTGGATCAGCCATGGGTTTGCAGTTTTCTTCCATATTAATTCTATGCATACAAATTAAAGGACTGATTCCTTTAATATCAGCAATTGACCATCAGAAAGCTTCTTAAAATTTTTCAAAATTTTCATCAGCTTTTCTTCTTCTTCCTTTATTAACTTCAAGGAAATCATAACAGATATAGTAGCGGAATCTCCTAAAAAAGCATATTTTAAATGTTCAGGAAGTAATTTCAACTCAAGTTTTTGAGGTTTTTCAAAAGATGGACAAAATGATTTATCTTTGTCTATTGTGTCAAAAATTTCAAAACTTTCTTGAACATAACTTTAATCTTCCTTACAAAGGTTTACACATTGATTTAATTCCTCTTCTTGCTCGTGTTCCAAATATTTTTCATTGGATTTTTCTTCATAATTAGTCTTGAAATGACATTCGTTCAAATATCTTATAACATCCATTCTATAACATTCATCATCTTTACCTTTTGTAGGGTATTTCATTGATTTTGAACTGTTAAAAGTAATAGTTTGATCATTGACGTGCATTGTTAATTCCCCTTCCTACACATCTATCATTGCTCTTCCTGTGGCTAGGAAAGGTCTTCCCAAAATGATAGGTGTCTTTTTATCTTCCTCAATATCTAGCACAATGAAATCAACTAGAAAGATAAATTGATCCACTTTCAGTAGGACATCTTCCATAACTCCTTTAGGATGGGTTATTGGACGATCTGCTAACTGCAGAGTTACAGTAATAGAGGTTATTTCTCCTAATCTCAATCTTTTAAATATTGATGATGACATAAGGTTAATGCTTGCACCTGAATCACATATAGCTTTCCCATAAAATATGTCTCCTATTGCACATGAAATTGTAAAGCTACCAGGATCTTTAAGCATTTTAGGAAGTTTCTTCCAAATTATAGCACTGCACTTCTCACTAAGTGCAACAGTCTCATTATCTTCAAAATTCCTTTTTCTGTTGAAAATATCCATCATGAACTTTATATATCTTGACATCTGTTCTAAGGCTTCAGCAAATTGAATATTGATTGTAAGCTTCTTAAATATTTCCAAAAATTTTGAAAATTGCTTATCCAACTTCTGTTATCGAAGTCTCTAAGGAAATTCAGGTGGTGGTTTTTCTAAATCAATTTTTTGTCAGAGAAATAGGTCTTTCAAAATCTTTCGGAGAATCCTCTTTTGATTCTTCAATTTCTTCTCTCTCTACTTCAATCTCTTTTTGAACCCTACCTTCCAACTCTCTTCCGCTTCTAAGTTGTACGGCTTTAAATTGCTCTTTATTCTTGTCATTTGGATTTGATTCAGTATTACTAGGAAGTGTTCCTTGGGATCTATTACTTAATGAACTTGAAGTTTGCCCAAGTTGATTCTCAATATTTCTAATTGTAGCTCCTTGACTTTGTAAC
>NW_018229561.1:4619-62559 GCF_001263595.1 Phalaenopsis equestris | reverse complement strand
AATTCAACCACATCTTAGCTTTATCCCTCCGTGAGAAAGGAAATAACCTAAGTTTTATGACATCATCTGAAACACCATCGTATTTAAATATAGCACACAATTCTAGAAAATTGGTAAGATGTAGATTTGGATCTTCAGTTGGTAATCCCCCAAACTGATTATTTGATACCATTTGGATAATAGTAGGTTTAAGCTCAAATGAATTACCCACTACCATAGGTTTTTAAATACTACAATGAAGTCATCTATAGTAGGGTTGACATAATCTCGTAAAGGTTTAAACTCTTGATGAATTTCAACATTTTGATTATTTTGGTTTGCCATTTCTATAATTTTCTTGGATTTTTCAAGATTTTTATTTTTTTTGGTTTTTCTTATTTTTCTAATAGTTCTTTCTAATTCAGAATCATAGGGCACTAGTTCTTTAGAACCTGAACTATACATACACTAACATAAAATAAAATAAATAAAAATAAAACATACAAAATGACATATAATATCTAAAGTTTAAATAATACTTTCTAAAAATAGAAATTTAATTAGTTTTCTTTCCCGGCAACGACGCCAAAAACTTGATCCCGACTTAATGCTTATGCACAACATAACAATAGTTCTGATGGTATTTTTCACTTATATTTTCTTATTTTGCATCAAAACCAAAAACTTGATCCTGAAGAAAAAAAAGAATTTAACTTTTTAATTTATATATATTTATATTGGAATACTAAATAAGTATACATATTGTTCTCAAGTAATATAAGACTTTTTTATTAAAACCTGAATATCAAACTCACAGAGAAGATTATGCAATAGGCACTTTTTAGAAAGTTTTTTTATTTTTAAAAAGATAATTACTTAAACTAAAAATGAATTTTGCAGGAATTTAAAATTTAAATATTTTTTGTATATTTGATATTTTAACGAAACAGTAACAACTTAAAAAGATAACTAAAGTTTTGGTAGAAGAAAAATACTTAATATGAAAATATCTTTCTTCTTATTATGAATCAGTAGTAAGTATAAGAATTTTGTTGTGAAAGTATGCAAATTTTGTTGTGCCAAATAGGAGCAATAATATTCTTTACCCATACTAGAGATGTTATAATGAACATTGGCTAATTTAAAGTTTGAATAGTTCTAAACCGGCTAGGAAGAGAATATACTAGCTCTCACTCTAGAGTTCTCTCGATTCCCTCCACTTGGGGGCTAATATTCTCGTATCAGAACCTAAAAAAATAAACCAAGTCGGGGGCTTTAACCTGTCATTTTAAAGTCCTCTAACTCTACACCCATCAATGAACATTTCCCTATTTATTTGCACTCAATCATATGAACTACATTCTCATTCATACAACCTCATGTGATTCTTTCCAATTATTGACTGAGACAATACCAGCCCGGTTCTTACATGTTCTCACAACAAATTTTAACATATGGATTGGCCAAATCAAGAAGTAAATGAATTGCATTGATTTAAATCATCACAACTTCTTCCAACATTAAAGATCAATACTCTCCACAACTTCTATCCAAAACTTAATTACTTATCAATTTAAGAAGAAAGATAAAGAAAAGTACTCAGAATCCATGGAGAAAAGAAAACCACACTTTAGTTTAAAATAAGAAATCGTTGTCAAACCAACAACAAGACTTGATTAAAACCAAAAGTAGTCTAAAACAAAAAGATCAAAACTTATCTCAAGCCCCCCACCAAACTCTTAAAGTTCTTTTGAATCTCTTCTATTTTATAATCACTGAAAACAAAATAAAAAAAAAGGATAAAGTAAATAAAAAGTGGTTCCTGAAAATCTCTCCGAACTAAATACCTAGAGAAGAACTTTCAAAACTTGCTAATATTTTTAGGACCCTTTTCTAAGTCCACTCTTCTTTATTTTATAGTTCTCCAAGAGGTGCCTTGGGATATCTTCAAAATGTGTCTTGATTCGATGTATTTACCCAAGAGATGCATCCTTTCATGATAATTTTTGTCCATGGTGGTTACAATTACCTATTAAGCCAATGGGTGCCTCAAAAACCTCTTTGAAATTCATGAAAATTGATTTTACTAATCTAGTAACTGCCACTGGCATTTAAGTGCGGGGTCTCGGCGCTTAGGCGGGGCCTTCTTTGTAGAACCGACGCTTAAGCGCCGGATCTGGCACTTAGGCGCCAAAAATCTTTTGCATAATTTTTCACATTTTTTGCTCTAAATTTGATACTTTTTCACTCAATTTTTTTTCATTTTTACTTGTTACTTGTATCTGTAAGAAAACATAAAAATACCTTCCATTAAAGCGCAATATCGCAAAAATAGGTATAAAAATGTGTTTAAAATACTATATATTTTATGTGTATCAGCTACATACCAACGAGCTATGACACGTACTTTCTAAGAACTCATTCACCATCAAGTTGAATGTTATGTGGATGATTTAGTCATTAACAACAATCAAAAGGAAGATCGTGTGTACAATTTGAGAATTGTCTTCAAATGATTACGATAATTCAATCTTAAAATCAATCCCTTAAAGTGTGCCTTAAGTGTCACTTCAGAGAAATTCTTAGGATTTTTTGTTCAAATTAGTGGAATCAAAATTTACCCAGTTAAAATTGAAGCAATTCTAAACATGCCTCTTCCAAGAAATCTATCCAATTAAGGTCCTTCCAAGGAAAGTTAGCGTATATAAGACACTTTATTTTTAATTTTCGAGGTAGGTGTCATCCTCTCACTGCCTTAACTAGAAAAGATACCAAATTTGTGTGGGATGAAAAATTCCAACACTGCTTTGAAATTATCAAATAATATCTGAGAACACCTTCTATTTTAACAACCCCTGTGTTAGAATGACCTCTAATCCTCTACACTGTGGCATTAAAAAATTCCCTTGAAGCATTGCTAGCCCAAGTAAATGATGAGGGAAAAGAAAATTCATTATATTATTTAATTCGATGTTTGGTTCCAACAAAAATAAAACTTCCTACAATTGAAAATTAGTGCTTAACTTTGATCTTTACAGTTCAAAAGTTAAGACACTCTATGTTTTCTCATAAGGTGACTCTTATCTCTAGAGTTAATCCTTTACAATATTTAATGACACGACCAATACTTTTTGGAATATTAGCAAGATGGGCAATGCTACTGCTCCAATTTGACATAACGTTCGTGCCATTATGCGCTGTCAAAGGACAAATCTTAGCGGACTTCTTAGCAGCACACCTTATGCCAGTTGGGTCTCCTCTTAACGATGATCATGAGGAGAAAATATTGGAAGTTGAAAATTATAACATGCAATGGTGGAAATAATATTTTGATGGAGCTTCATCAGTTCGCAAAAACAAAGACAGACAAGAAACTAAACTTGACAAGGCAGGAGTGGGATTGATCTTACCACTTAACTAAACCTTTCACTAATAATGAAGTTGAATATGAGGCACTTACAAAAGGCTTGGAACTAATAATATTAATGGAAATCAATAAAATCAACATTATGAAGATTCTCAACTGATCATCAATCAAATTATGGAAAATACAGGACTTTGAAGCCTCAGTTTGAGCAATATTTTCGTTATACCTTGAAACTACTGGAACAAATTTTGAATGTTAAGTTCATCCTTGTTCCGAGATGAGATAATTCTTTAATAGATGCTTTAGCTAAGCTAGCAAAAGAATTTGCTTTTCCATAAGAGAATGACATCCTAATCTCTATGAAAGGAAAAAAAATTACTTTCTTAAATTGATATGGAAAATCTTGACAAACTTGGAAATGAAACAACAATAACTGTCATTAACAAAGAAAAGATGATTGGCGACAACCAATTATTGAATACTTACAGATAGGAAGACTGCTGGAAAATAATTCTATCGCATCTCAAATTAAACAGAGAGCATTGTCATACACTCTATAAAATCAACAAATTCAATTCTTTATTGACAATCATTTGATTATATGTGACTGAGATGTTTGAGCCAATCTGAATCTCAAGACATCATTAAAGAAGTTCATTCAGGTCTTTGTGGTGCACACCAATCAGGACCTAAAATGAAAATGAAAATAAAAAGTGAGATATTATTGGCCAACATTGATGACCAACTGCATTGAAACTGCAAAAATGTGCCATCATTATCAGTCTTATGGAGTGGTCTTGCATCAACCGCCAAATACATTATACCCAACAGTCACATCCTGGCCATTTGAATGTTAGGGCAATGATATTATGGGCCCTACAGACTCTCCATCTTCAAAAGGCCATTGATTTGTTCTGACCGCCACAAACTACGTCTATAAATGGGTAGAAGCAGTACCACTCAGAGAAGTTAAATCATAACAGGTCCTCCACTTCTTCAAGACACAAATCATTTATAGATTCAGAGTTCCTTGGAGAGTCATCTCAGACAATAGAATGGCTTTCAAAAACACAAAAATAAAGAACTTCACTCGAAGACATGGAATAGATTGGAGAAATTCAACAATCTATTATCCTAAAGCTAATGGTTTGGTTGAGGTTTTCAACAAGACATTAATTCAAAATTTAAAAAATACATTAACCAACAACCCGAGATAGTGGAATGAATGGTTAATAGAAGCCTTAAGGGCCTATCATACTACACACCACACACCAATATGATCAACATCGTTTGCTCTATTGTAAGGGTCTGAGGTCATGATTTTGCTTGAGGTACAACTTCCTTCCCTCACAGTCGCGTTGGAAAAAATAAATAGTAGAAAAAATAAAATACAAAATTACGGCTCAAAGAGCTTAAAATTTTAGAGGGTAAACGTTTACAAGGTCAAAAAATCTGGAGCTATATTAGAAAAAAATGGTACGGGCCTATGAAAAATTGGTTCGTATAAGGACATTTCAAATTAGTGATTTAGTCTTGATACTTTGCAGACGTATTCTCCCTCATCAAAAAAGAAGTGGGAAGTTCGAATCAATATGGGAGGGCCCATCTGTAGTTCAAAAGACATACTCTGATGGATCCTAATGGTTGGTTGACTGTCAAGGAAAAAGAATTATACCCCAATCAATGGGCGGTATTTGAAAAAATATTATACAACATAAAATATCTTGTTTTGTAAACTGGGAAATGATAATAAATTTGTTTGTGTCAAAATGAAATTCTTGCCTCTTTTAGACTTCCTTATTTCTCATTAAACAACTTTTCTTGAGCATAATCTTTTAAAATGATCAAGCAAAAATTTTCTTAATTTTGCATTTACAAACATAATCGGGAATTAAGTCTAACATGTTTACATTTCTCTATTGATTTCAGGAAAATGAAAAGCAACATACTGCTTTTCACTTTTCGTAGTGGTATATGTTTGACACTGGACCGTCGCTGCACAGAAAGAGTATCAAGGATCCGCTTTGACTTCAATTTGAAACAAATCGAGAAGTTATATGATGGACCATTACTGTCCATTGTTGATGAATAAATAGCAAAAGAAAAATTACCTGTATTAGAGTTTCTCTCACGACAACAAAATGATATCAAAGGGACAAAAAATCTAAAAAAAAAAGCGAAAAATTGACGCTGGAGAATTGAAATCCATTGTGGTCGATGCAGCTCATGGGATTGTGGATGTGTTCATCACTAGAGTATCAAAGCTGCATCAGTGTTGACAAAAACCCAAAAAAGGAATTGAAATAAACAATTGAAAAGACTCGATGAAAAGGAAAAAAAGATCTGAAACTGATGGAGGAAGATACTATCGAGTTCAAGTTTCCAAACATGGAATACACACGAGGGGAGGAAAACCCTATCTTAGGGGTACAAAATCTAGATCCTGAGGAGGAAGAAATTGATAGAATGATTTTTGCGCCAACTCTGTATACATTAGTTCTTGTCCCTACATTGTCCGAGGAACCAATAGAAAGACAAATTATCTCTGAAGAGGAGCACAGGCGTATTTAAATCATCCGACGACACTATTTTGAAAACTTTGAATACATTGAAGATTAGAGAATTAACATACTCAAAAGTATAGAGCTAATCAGTCGAGTATTCAACAATGATGAACTGGCCATCTTAATAGAACACGTAATGTAGGCACACGATAAAGGGTGAACAGGATAATTAAAAATGACATGCTCTGAACCTAACCGATGGAAACACAGAATGGGACGAGTTACGATACATTATAAATGTTGCTATAATTATGCTAAAGATAGAGAAGGCAATTTTCTAGGAATTTTACTACATGAAGAGGTAGCTCTATTGCCCCTATAATCATTGTAATTATCAGGCAATTGGTAAAATGAAATATAATCCCATCCGATTGTGTTGTTGACAGTTGCATTATCAACATCTATGAAGAAGGGGATTGCATCCCACCACACATTAAAAATCATGAACTTGAGAGACCTTTCTGCATTGTGTCACTGCTAAACTGATGTGCTATACTGTTTGTAAGGAAAATACAGGTCATTCGACCAGGTGAATTTTGTGGTTCTTACTAGATTCGACCTTCGAGAAAATGCCAATCCAAAGCTATTGAGCGAGGCTACTTTTCTGCTCATCCTTTAATATGAAATTCTCCAAGCTCTCCTTTAATTTCTGGTTATCCCTGTCCAAGCTCACCAAATATTTTTCATATTCCAGGGCATTCTTATTTCTCATGGCGAGTGAAACATTCAATTGATCACCGACCTCCTGTAGCCTTACCCTTGCCCTCCCATGAGGATAAGAGATAGTACTGCAAAGAAATGGAGTTGATGTTGCCATGCACTGTGTACCAAGTGTCAGCAGGCTAAGAATTTCAATAACATTACAAATGATGCATCCAGAGAAACATCCTATTGGATATCAGCCGATACCAGCACTCGAGGGACTGCGACCTCTGAGACTTATTTCCAAAGGTATCTCGGAGTGCAGGATATCCATGGATGGTTTAGTAGTATTCAATTTTACTAATATGACAAAAAGATGAATATGATAACTTTTTCCATGATTTGATGAAAGTCTTATCATGATGTTTTGCTAGTGACATATGATGTACTGTTGAAATGTTTTGTATCACTATATGTTATCTTCTGTAGTGAAATGAAACTAGTTTTGCTATAAAATACAAAATCCCTAGTTTTTAACAATGCTTGTGCAAGTCCAGAAATGTTAACATAAGCACCCAAAATTAAAAGAAGAGAAAAGGAAAAAAAAACATAAAATGAAAAATAAAATGAAATGACATGAATCAAGAACAAAAAGTTTTGAAATGACATAAAGAGTTAATTTTCGACCAACAAATAAGGAATTTAAATTTTTCTGTGCATTTTGTACACTTTCTCTTTCTATTGGATATAAGACCTTCCTGAGAAGGAGTTATGGTATTCCTATAGCTTTTCTTTGGAAAGGATATAAGTTTCATAACATTCCTCTTCCAAAACTGACATTTGATGTCCTTGAGAAGTGGTATAAGATCTCCTTCAATGGAATATGGAATCCACTCTCTCTTAGCTATCAGATATAAGAACTTTGTTACACTGAGTTATGGAATTCCTATTACTTTTCTTAGACTTCATTGAGAAGTGGTATAAGGCCTCCTTCAATGGAATATGGCATCCACTCCCTCTTCGTTATTGGAATAAGACCTTCCTGACACACAGATATGACATTTCTATAGCTTTTCTTTGGAAAAGGATATATGTCGCATAACATTCCTCTTCCAAAACTGACATTTGACATCTCTGAGAAGTGTATAAGACCTCATTCAATGGAATTTGACATCCACTCTCTCTCCGCTATTAGATATAAGACCTTCCTGACATGGAGTTATGACATTTCTATAGCTTTTCTTTGGAAAAGGATATAAGTTTCATAGCATTCCTCTTCCAAAACTAACATTTGACATCTCTGAGAAGTGGTATAATACCTCCGTCAATGGAATGTGACATCCACTCTCTCTCCGCTATTGGATATAAGACCTTCCTGACAGGGAGTTATGACATTCATATAAATAGTTTTTTTTTTTGAAAAGGGTATAATTCGCATATCATTCCTACTCCAAAACCAAATTTGACATCTTTGAGAAGTGGTATAAGACCTCCTTCAATGAAATATGGCATCCACTCTCTCTCCACTATTGGTATAAGACCTTTATGACACGAAGATTATGACATTTCTTTAGTTCTCTTTTTGGGGATAGGATATAAGTCTCCTAGTTTTCCTTTCCCAAAACTGACATTAGATACTTTTGAGTGATGATATCAAATCTCCTTCAATGGAGTATAGTAGTCATTCTCCCTATTATTATGGGATGTAAGGCCTTTCTAACAAGGAATCATGGCTCTCCTATAGTTTGCCTTTTCTAATGACTTCTTTACAAGTCATGAGACTTTTTCCCAAGCAAACTTTAAAGGCCAAATGTTATGTATTATAACATGAAATAACATTCTTCTTTAAAGCCAACTATAAAGTATCTCTGGTTATATTGACCACTTTGGTCAACGCCAATATGTGCGGCATACTTATTCAGTATTCCACACATATTGGGGTCCCGATTGTTGACCTCACTTTAATGTGGACCCCAACTTGACACCCACAGACAAGGAATGCCTTGAGCCATCTACACTGGCTAAAGATCCTCAAACACCTTTTTAACGACTTAATGATCACCATGATCATTAAGTTTATCCTAAAAGAAGGTCTACCAATATTGATCCCTTTGAACCCATTTGGGGTCCCACAAAACCCTTAAAATGGGATCGACTCCTTTGAATCCATCTAGGGTCCTTAAAACCCTAAAAATTAGATTAACCCCTAATACACCCTCTTTGAGGTCAAACCATGATGACGCCCCAAAATAATCAGATTAGTAATTAAAAACTTTGATTTGGTGAACCCTTGACCCAATGGTCACCAGATTGACCATTTGGTCAATTCTAGACCTACTAGTCACCACATTGATCATTTTGGTGAACCTTGGACTCAATGAACAACCCATGGATCATTTGGTAAACCCTGACACCAAATTGGTCAAATGGACCATTTGGTCAATCATAACACCAAATTGGTCAATATGGACCATTTGGCCAACCCTGACATCAAATTGGTCAACATGGACCATTTGATCAACCCTGACACCAAATTGATCAAATTAGAACATTTGGTCAACCTTGACACCAGATTGGTCAAATTGGACCATTTGGTCAACCTTGATGCCAAATTGGTAAAACTAGACCATTTGGTCAACCCTAACACTAAATTGGTCAAAGTGGATCATTTGGTCAACCATATACCCAATTTATCAAACTTTGGTCAAAGTGGTCAATTTTGGACCCAATGGTCACCACATTGACCATTTGGTCAACCCTATACCTAAATGATCACCCTATTGACCTTGTAATAATTTCAACTACCATATGGTCAAAACATCACCATATGGTCAACTTGACCATCATGGTCAATTGGTCAACAAATCAACATTGGGCCACCTTGACCAATCCCATGACCAAATGGGGTCAAAAGTCAACTCCATAAATTTAACCTAATTAATTGGTTAATGTCGGTCGCCAAATTAGAAATTATTTGTAGCTGAAATGGATATTCCAACACCCAATTTTAAAAGATGTTTAATTTAATTTATATATATACAATTTTAAAAAAGTAATATTTCAATTTTTGAAAATATAAGACCGAACTGATCTCATATTTGCAATAGTTAAAATAATCGAGCACAACACTGCAAGCAATATATACCTTGAAGGATAGATACCCTACTTGTTTGTAATGCTTGATTAAATAAACTAAAATATTTATGACATTCATTTTAGTCTTTGAAAAACTATTTTTTAGGCTGACAAGCTCCCCTATCTAATATGAAGAATTAGATAGAGTTTATATTAAACTGGGTTCTTAAGTTGTCTATAAGAGCAAACCCTTATAGTTATCTTATAGTTATGCAAACCCTTATAGTTATTTACATCTTAGATAACTGAAGTCATCTAAGAAAACTCTCGATTTAGAACATAAAATATTGTCTTCAAGGAATTCAAAAGGATAATACTTTTCAAAGATTAGACAAAGATGTGTCAAATGGGGATGACTCAAATTTGGAACATTGATTTTGTGAATCCAAAGGGAGATAAACTAAGGGTTATTATGGATTCCGAGGAGAACCTTGGTGACTTCCCTGTGTATCTTATGGTTTGGCTTCAATTTCGAAGAGATACTATTAAATTTCATCCTGCCAATTATTATTATTTAGGGCTTACATTTGCATGACCCAATCATACAAATAGCCTGGAAGATTGGAGGATTTATGTCATAACAAATGAAAACCTCATAATCCTAAAATGAGTTAGGGCTTAATTTGCACAACGTAATTGTGCAAATGACTAAAGTAAATTGAGGATTTATGTTGCATAAGCAAACAACCTTAAAGTCCTATAGATTGTTATTTAATTCTACAGAAAATATGTGTTGTTGTAGATCTTCGTGCTATTGTAGATCCTCATGCTTTTGTAGATTGTTGCTCACAAAATTAGCTCCAAGCTCCTCAATGAAGTAGCAGTAATAGATTCCAAGGTTCAAAGTTTTTAAATGACAAGTTCAGTTCAATCATTATGGAGGAGTTAAAGTTGATTAAAGAGACACCGATTAGGATTCCACAGTTCCCTCATTGTAGTACCACTATTTTATTTTGAAATTACTTTGTCCAAATGAGTTGTTAAGCTCATTTAAACCTATAAGATCTTGTTAACAACCGTGGGTTACCTCGTCCGAGGGACTCCCGTAAATTCAAAAGAGTGTTTTATGTTTAATTGTATTTCAATGGATTTATTGTTACCTTTAAAAGTGTTTAATTTAATTTTTAAAATTGTTGATTAATTTTTAAAAAAGGTTTTATTCTGTAGGTGAAGTAAAATCTACAACCAATCATGTATAAAAATTTAAAGAGAGAATCAATTGTAGTAAATAAAATGAAATAATGTAAATAAAACTATAACGGCGTACCTATGATCTTCTTAGTACTCACGTTGAAAGAGTAACTTTTGCTGTATACATGGTTTTGCAGGAACATAACATAAGAAGAGCAGTTGAAGGTGTATCTATCAAACCTCAAGTTATGACTTGATGAGTCCCTAATGGTCTTAGTGGATTATTTTCTTGGATAAAGTATCATAAGTTCAACTGTTCTTCAAAATATCCAAAAGATTCTAAAATGTTCGGGGCATAACCCTTAACGACTTTTAAAATCTTTTGAAGCATTTCCAGTTCACTTTACCTTATTATATTATTCAATTGATCATCCAAGCTTAGATTTAGTTCAAATGAATTAAATGAATTAATACACCTTATGCTCAGGTAACTGGATATTTTAATTATCTCATGAGGAGGGCACTTAAATAGTCATTTGATTTTCCTAACATAAGTCCACCACCTTAGAATCATTTAATTTAATTAACCTCAAAATTACAATAATTAAGGAAAAATATAATTATGACTTATAATTATGAATTATGACTTTATTGTAAAAGAGTGAGAAATTGGTTTCTACCATTTTAGTCCCTTATATTCCAATCATCCAAAAGAACTTGATATAATCAAAATTACCCTTTTACCCTTTTTAATCAATCCTAAAATTTAATTAAGGTATTAAGAATCCAAAATTACCATTTTGTCTTTAAGGCTCCTCACTTCATAAGTCATCAAATATAACTCAAATCACTTTTAAATTTTTAACCCATGGGTCAATTAAAATATCATAGTAGAAAATGTGATTTTTCAAAATTTTATTTAATTTAAATAATTATTTTTAACTCAAAAATGGGATTTTCAATATTAATTTATTTAATTAATCAAAGTTGAGTCTTTGGTCATGAGAAAATTATTAGAGGTTCACCTAGGTTAGAAGACCCCTCGAATAAAATTTTATGATTTTTGAAATTATATTTTAATTATTATAATTATTTATTGATTTTAGTGTTTTAATTAAAAAAAATTAGATTTTATATTTTTATTAAATCTCTCTAAGTCTAGAGAACTCACAAAAATAAACTTTTCATTTTTGCAATTTTTAGTTTATTTACTATCATTATTTTAATGAAAAATTTAGAAAAATACATTTTGGCATTTAAAAATTCATAACTAAATAAAAAAAATTACGAAAAAATATTTTAAAGGGTCCCAAGTAATCAAGGAATAATTGGGAACAATTTTTGACATTTTTTTATATTTTTTAAAATTTTAATCATTTTTTAATTATTTTTAATTCAAAATATAGCTAAAAAATGAACTATTTATTTTAATATATATATATATATATATATTTTATTTTTCCTAAGTGTCCCTGATCACAAGAGCTCAGAAAACCATGTTTCATAATTCTCCTAATTATATTTAATTTATTATAATTATTTTAATGCAAAAATACTATTTTATTTAAAAAAACAACTTTAGTGATAAATATACTCCAAATTTTTACAGTGAGTTAATGTGAATATACTTTATAATGTGGAATTGATTTTGTTAAATTTTGAGTAATATTTAACTTAATTAATTTATTATAAGTTTTAGATATTTAATTAACTATAAAATATATAAACTTACTTAAATCCATTTTATATTTTTCCTAGAATCCTCTCAACAGGGAAACTTATCAAAATTAATCCCATAATTTTCTAATTTATATTTTATTTTATAAAATTATTTTATGCAAAAATAGGCAACTAGGCTTGAAAACTAGGTTTTCAAAGCTAGAGAGGCTTTCAAAGCTAGAGATGCTCTCAGACCTTAGCAAAATTAAAGAACGTTCCTATTAACATGAGGAATAAACCCCCAAAATATCAAGTCATGGTGATTAATATTTATCCAATTAAAATTAAAATACCTTAGTTGGTATTTAATTAATTAAAAATTAGAGATATGTCAAATAAGTTTGACTTTCATTCCATATTATTCTCCTCTATTCACTAAGCAAGAGGGTATTTTCTCTTCATTTTTTTTATTTTTCTCTAGAAAGATATGAGTTTTCTAACCTCTGGAATTAAATAAATACATAAAATCCAATTTTCCTACATATCCGAGTCAGCGCCACCTCAACCTTAGCAGCTCCAAACTCATACGGCTTGCTCCGCCATTTGACGCCGCCGTCCACGTAGTCGCTTACTCAACCCACGTTTTATGTTTAATCCCTTCATCTGACGTGATCTCAGCCATCCAAACGATACACGCATGATCCAACAGTTCTCCGTCATCACCCTCGATCGTCCTAACTTTAGAACTGTCCAACATAAAACCCTAAGATCTCACCTGATACTTAACGAAATCACATGTGGTTTGTTCCTACACTTTTATCTACTCAAGATGAACACATCTATATGGTTACATTCTCATGAAATCAAACTTCTCTTCACAATTGGTGAACCCAAGCAAAAAATTAGTGTTGATGGTCTATACCTGAGAAGGGAGGCCTCAATAAGATGCTTGTGGAAGCTTCATTAGAACCTGAAAAAATCAGATGCTTGTAGAGGGCTTGGGATAGAGGGGTTTTGATGGAATAATTCATTATTTTGCTTGAGGAAGGTTAGGTATGGTTCAATTTGAGGTTTGGTGGAGTCTTAATCGATTGACAAAATACCCCTTGTTTTGAACTCAAAATTGAGCCAGACAGAGGGATTTAGTGGGGAAAAATGGTGGGATTGATCTTAGCAAGTCTTCGAGAAGATCAGAGAGCAATTTGGCAAAGTTTCTCAAAGGTTTCATGCATTCTTCCTAACTGTCCATGGGAGGTGGTGTTTAAATAGAGGGAGAAGGAGTGGCCATCATGATTGGACAGTGGGTGCAATGTGTTGCTTATGTGAAGGGAAGAAAGGTGCAAGTGACCAATTAGAGTGAGCTAACTCAAAGATTTCAAATTTTTAGTTCAAATCTTGGGGTGGCTCTCAGTTTTGGTGTTTTCCAGTCACTAGGCCGGCCGGCCAGGCCGGCTGGTGGCTATAGTGGTCAGGGGAGCCAGAGGGAGCTTAACGATGATTATCCCTGAAGTTTGGTGGTTGATGGAAAATAATTTTTTTTGTTTAACCAAATATGGAAAAATATCCCCTAAATCAAGTGACCTTTAGTCCATGGCTCATGTAGGGTGGGGTAGGTGGGTCTAGCCTGGTCCCTAAGGTTCAAAGGTTGACTGTGGAGACCATGGCTTGGTAAATTTGAATGGGTTTGGTTCAATTTAAGGCTTGGGTTCAAAATCATGTCATGGACTTGGATTTTAATTTGTGTTCGTCTAGACTTTGTGTTTGGCTCTATTGATCGATCAAATTGGCTTGAGTAATTGTCGTGAGAAGTTTGGAAAAGTAACTAAGTGATTTTGAATTCATTTGGGAGTTCAATTTAGTGGAATTTGGCCCATGACCAATATTGGGGATTTTGGGTTAGACTTGGGTTTGGATTAGACTAGGGTTTAGGTTAGGCTCAATTGATGGTTCAAATTGGTCCAAGCGTTTGTAATGAAGAGTTTTGGATATCAATTGGGTAGAAATTTTGGAGTTATGAGCTTCAATTTGATGAAATTTAGACTCAAGTGCAAATTTGGGGATTTGGGCTTAGGTTGGATTTGGGTGAGATTTAAGGCTAGGCTTAGGCCAATTGAAAGTTCAATTTGGTTAAAAGGAATGTTACAAAGAATTTGGAACTCAAAATTGGGGAAGTTGGATAGGTTAAGGGGTTCAATTTGGGGAAATTGGGTATATGGTCAAATTGGCTATTTTGGTTGGGCTTAGAATTTAGGTTATAAATTAGGTTCAATTGAGCTTCAATTTGGTTTCAATCAAGCTTAGACATGATAAATTTGAGTTTAGAAGTGAAATTGGAGGATATTTGGTGGAAATTGAAGGTGAGTTGAGGTAATTGGGCCTAAAAAGGTAAAATTGGTATTTCAGTCAAAGTTGGTCAAATTGGGCTTCATGAGTGGTCAAGATTGGTTTTGGGATGTTTAAAATGATTTTGGAGGTTTTGAGAAATTTGGGCCACCAAGGGCATTTTGGTAATTTTGGCAAACCTGGGGGTATTTTGGTAATTTTGAGAGTTTTAGGTGTTTTGGGTAGTTAGGATGGTTTAAAAGAGTTTGGGGTATTTTTTGACAAAGTTGGACAGTTTGGGAAATTTTGAGGATTTTAGGGCTTCAAGGGTAATTTGGTAACTATGGGAAAGTTTAGGGGCAAAAGACTAAAATTAGGTATTTAGGTAAAATTGAGGTTCAATAGGATGCCAATCGTGAAATTACCCTTCATGAGCCAAGGGAGACCCCATCTTGGATCCTCCATGTGCTGTACTTAGCCAAAACCTAGCATAGGGCTAATGGTTTAGGGGACCATCCACATGAGTTTCCAAGAAGAGTAGGGGATCATCTAAGCATATTTTTTTAAGGGTTAAGGTTATGAGTGTAAGTGAAGGGTATCAAGTGGATGTGTGTGTGAGACTAACCAAGAGCACATCACCCAGGGTGAACCCTAAGGCCAAACAGTCCTATGGGGACTCCTTATGAGCTCCCCCATTTTGGCTCCACCTACTAAGTGCTAAAGTATAGAACCAATATTTGGAACTTCAAGCTGAGCAAAGAAGAGTTTTAGAATTTCTAAAGGTGAGAGTGCTGTCACTAGGCCTCTAAGATAGTCAACATGAAAGCACTAAGGCTAGATCCTAGGCTTCTAAGGAAGAGACTAGACCTCAACCAAAAGTGAGGTCAACAGTTAATTAATTAATTAATTAATTAATTAAATTATCAAAAGTTCCTCATGAAGAACCTTAGCCCAAAGAGATTTCATGGAAGCCAAGCCCATGCATGAAGGCCCAACCCAAAAGGTTTCCTTTCACCCATGCATGAACGCCCAAGCTCAAACCCCCCCACCCCCTCTTCCATACTTGAGACTAATTTGACCTAACCATGGAAAAATGGGAAAAGGATAAAGCTCAGAAGAAATTCATCTCCCCTAAATCTTCCGTGAGCTTCCTTACATCACCTCTCACCTCTGCCAATGAGCTCCAAGCCTTCTTGCCGCCTCTAATGGCTATTTAAAGGGGTAGGCCGTGAGCTTCAAAGAGAGTAACACCATATAGAGCTCTCCAATTCTGTAGCCACTTAAAGTAATTTTTCTCCTCACATATTAGGCAGTAAAACCCCCCAAAAAGTAGCCTCTGAAATACCATACAAAGCTCCAATTTTGCAGTGCAAATCCAGGACCATTTTTGGGTTTGACTTAAACCTATCCAAAAATCCACTTTAACTCTGCCTAAAGCTTCCCTAGACTCAGAGAATAAGTTCCCAATCAAAATTGGGTCTTCCTGAGAGTTCCAAGCTAGTGCTAGGTGAAACTGTGGGAGCTTTTCACCAAGCATATACATAGACTCAATCTCACTACAAATTAAGCAAGGGAGCTGCTTTGCAAGAACCTAATAACCATTCCAGACTAGTTAATTGAGGCCCCACCTCTCACGACCAAGTATGGACATCTAACCCTAATTTCATGCTCAAATTTTACACATTTTGAAGAGAACAGTCACTCCACAGACATCTAACCATATGGATTGATTTGTCTCGTGGAGATGACGCTTTAGAAAAAAATTTCATCAAATTTTATTGTGAATCAAGCAAGGAATTGGCATTTAAAAGTAGAAGTTTCTTTGTTAATCATGCCGCGGGGATGATGAACGGATGTCATTCATTTCCATGAACTGAAAATGAATAGCTGTGATTTTGTTGAACCACTGACTCGTTCATACGAAACAAAACAGTGTGTCGCATGGCTGCCCGCGTGTAAAGTAGATCAAATGAAATAGCGCTACGTGTGAATTCGACGTGTCTAAGGATCCAATCAGTCGCCACGTCAGATAAATGGATAGTTAGGATTTTTTGATTTAATTAATTTAGAAAATGCCTAAAATCTTCAAAAATTCATATATTGACACATAAAAATCATAAAAATATGATAAAAATACCCTTGGATTCAAAAAATGAGGAGAATATTATGAAAGTGAAATTTAAAATTAATAAATTATATTTAATTTTTAATTAATTAATTACTCTCTGGAGTAATTTAATTATTAAAAATTATTTATAAATCCAAATATTATAAAATTTTCAGGGATTAATCTTTATTTTCTTGGGAACATTCCCTAATTTATCCAAGGCTAGGAAAAATTTCTAGAGTCAAATTTGCCAATTTTCACCAAATTTTGTAATTATTTCCAAAAATAATTATAGAAAATAAAAAATTGAAAATTAAATTTGAAAAAGGCTAGAAAATTTAGAGTGACAATTTTATACTCTAAAATAACAAATTTTAGCCTCTAGAAAATTTAAAATAACATTTTTACTACTTGGGGTTAAAAATGTAAATTTTAAATTTACATTTAAAACCTTAGAATTCTTTAGGCTTGAACCTTTGCCTTGATTGACCAATAGGATTGACCTATTCCTAGTGCTTAAATCTGATTTCCTAATTAGACCTAGAGTGAACTTAAACCCTAAACCAACATTGAGCTTAGTCACCCCCCCTAAACCATTGGGTCTAACCCATATAGACCTAAATAAAAAATTTCAACCTTTGGGTTCACCCAAATGAACTCGAACTTAAATCAAACCCTACTTAGGTCTAATCTCTTTTAGACCTATTAACCTTCTTAAACCTTAATTACATTAGGTTTAAGAAAAATAAAACCCTAATTAGGTCTAATCCTCTATTAAACCTAATTAACCTTCTTAAACCTTACTTACATTAGGTTTAAGTCAAATCAAACCCTAATTAGGTATAATTCCCTATTAGAACTAATTAACCTTCTTAAATCTTAATTACATCAAGTTTAAGACAAATTAAACTCTAAATAGGTCTAATCCCTATTAGACCTAATTAATCTCCTTAAACCTTAATTACATTAGGTTTAAGTTTATTAATTAGGTCTAACCCAAATTAAACTTAATTAACCTAATTAAGCTTTACTTATATTAGGCTTAATTAACCATAAATATTAATTAGGTCTAACCCAAATTTGACCTAATATTCTAACTAAACCTTACTTACATTAGGTTTAATTAACCCCAAACCATAATTAAGTTTAACCCTAATTAAAACTAATTAATTTAATTAAACCTTACCCATATTAGGTTTAATTAACCTTCAAGCCTAATTAGGTGAAATCTTAATTAGACTTAATTAAACCCTTAAGTTTTAACTATATTAGGCTTAAGCCAACCTAAAACTTAGGTTCAACCCAAACTAAACATAAGTCAACCTAAACCTTAAGTTCAATCCACATCGAACCTAAGATAACTTAAATCTTAGGTTCAAGTCAATTTGAACCTAAACTAACTTAAACATTAGGTTCAACCAAAATTGAACCTAAACCAACTTAACATGTAGGTTTAACCCAAATTGAACCTAAGTCAACCCAAACTTTAGGTTTAATCCAAATTGAATCTAAGTAAACCAACATCTTAGTTTCAACCCAAGTTGAACCTAAGTCAAGTCAAATTTTAGGTTCTGCCCAAATTGGACCTAAACCAATTTAAACCTTAGATTCTATATAAGTTGAATTTAAGTAACACCATATCTTAAGTCCTACCTAAATTTGACCTAAACCATCCAAACTTTAGGTTCTAACCATATTGAACCTACAACTTAAAACTTAACAAATATCAAACTAAAAATTAAACCTTTTTTAGGTTCTACCCACATTGAACATAAAACTTAAGTCTAATTTATTAGACTTTAACCAACTTTCAATAGGTTTAACTGACATCAAAATTAAAGTAAATGACATGATGAACTAAATCCAACCAGCAAAATTAAAATAAAACTCACTACAAAATTCAAATGTTATAAAATTCACTTTAAAAGTCATTAATACTTAAACTTTAACTTAAAAATGAGACTACATTTGAGAAGATATTTTGGAGGAGGTAACCCATGGTTGCTAACGAAATATCTTCCAGCCACCTGTGGCTAATCAAACTGCAAACATAATGACCCGAGACGACTGAACCATTGGATTTTGATCGGGTCATCCCAAGCAAAAATAAACAACAAATTTCAATTAATTATTAAATTGTAAAAAACCTAAAATTTTCTGACCCCTAAAATCTTAATAAGATATTAAAACTTAAATTGAACCATAATGAACAAAGTTCACTGGATGCAACTTGTACATCTGTGTTCAGATCTACGAAGATCTCCAAGACGACACAATCTATGGTTGCTGATAAGAATATTTTGGTCCTGGTTTAAACACCTTTTGGACTAAGTAGATCTGAATACCCTTATGAACCCAAAATGAAGGAACCGTAGACATCTTGACCAAATTTTTTAGAAATTATTCAATCAACTAAATTGACAAATTAAAACAAGATTTTATGGCTAATCATGTTTTGTTTTGCAGATTTGCTAAAAAGATGAGGCAAATTATGCTTTAGATTTCCTTTACATGTTAATAGGGTGTGCTAACTCTGTTTTGCTGGAATGATATTCTGAAGTAGAAAAGGTGAATCTCAAGACAACAAAACAACAAAAAAACAAAACAACGACAACAAAAAACAAAACAAAATGACAAAAAACAAAACGACAAAACAAAACCTCTAGGGTAGAATCGAATTCTTAAGAAACTATTACCCTAAACTCAAACATTGATGTTTCTTTATTTGACCTTAAAATTTATATGAGAACAAACATTAGTCTTAATCGAGAGTTTCCATAAGTAGTTTTAACTACTTAAGATGTAATTAACTATAAGAGCTTGCTCTTAAAGCAGTGTTGAAGAACTCAAAATAGGTATTGCACCTAAATCTCTGGTTATTAAACTTTCATGTGGTTTTATTTGTATCAGAATCTCAAAAATTAGACAATTCTGAACCCTCTTAAAATAAAATCACTACAAATATTTTCTCTTATTTTTAATTTACATTTTCCCTTTTTCCACTTTTTTCAATTTACTTAACATCTTAAGGCCATTCATGTGTTCTAAAGAGAATAAGTCATTTAGAGAATAGGACAATAAAATAGATAAATAGAGTGGTGACTCCTTTTGACAACAACATTAACCAATGATATGAACAATGAGAATTGGTGATGACGGTGACATGTTCTAGCGGAGACAAGTTTTTGGATGAAAATTAGCTGATATAAAAGGAATTAGTATTTCAATATGTGTGCATAGAATTTTAATAGAATATAACCATAAACCTAGAGAAAATCCTCAAAGAAGATTAAATCCAATAATTAAAGAAGTGGTAAAGAAGAAAATTTTAAAATGGTTAGATGCAGAAATTATTATTTCTTTTTTTGATAGTGCATGGGTTAGTCCTATTTTCCGCATTCCTAAGAAACAAGGAGTGACAGTAGTGGTTAAAAAAAGGAATGACCAACAAGACAAGTAACTGGTTGGTAAATTTGTATTAATTATAGCAAATTAAACCTTACCATTAGAAAGGATCCCTTTTCTTTACCTTTCTTGGACCAAATGTTGGATAGACTTGCTGGGCATTTCTAATTCTACTTTTTGGATGGATATTCTGGCTATAACCAAACACCTATTTCTCCGAAAGACCAGTAAAAGGTGAAATTTACTATACTTTTTGGGGCTTTTTACTTTTAGAAGAATGCCTTTTGGTTTATGTAATGCTCCTACAATTTTCTAAAGGTGTATGATGTATATTTTCTATGACTTAATTGTAAAAGGAATTAAAGTATTTATGGATGATTTCTCATTTTTTGGAACCTCTTTTGATTAATGTCTTGATCATTTAACAAAGGTTTTAAAATGCTATGAAGAAACAAATTTAGTTCCCAATTAGGAAAAATGTCAATTTATGGTCATAGAAGGAATTATGTTAGGACATAAGATTTTTAAAAATGGCATTGAATTTGATCTTGCAAAAATTTAAGTTATTGATGAATTACAACCTCATACATCTCTAAAAGCAGTAAGGAGATTTTTAGGACATGCTGGATTTTATAAGAGATATAGAGATTTAAAAATTTGGTAAGCCTCTGTCATCTTTTAGAAAAAAAATGAATTTCAATTTTAAGGATGAGTGGCTAAACACCATCAAATTGTTAAAGGAAAAATTAACTACTACACCAATCATTATTTCACTTGACCAGGGAAAACCATTTGAGTTAATGTATGATGCAAGTAACTACGCTATTGAGGATGTTTTAGAACAAAAAAATATGATAATATTTTTAAAGAAATATATTATACCAACAAAACTCTTAATGAAGCTCAAATTAATTACACAACAACTGAAAAAGAGCTATTGACAATAGTATATGCTTTAGATAAATTTAGACCATATTTAATTGGAACTAAATGCATTGTGTATACTGATCATTCAGCTATTAAATATTTTATGTCAAATAAGGATGCAAAACCAAGATTAATCAGATGGGTCCTTTCTTTTGTAAGAGTTTGATATTCAACAAATTGATATGAAAGCTACTGATAATTAAATAGCTGATCATTTGTCCAGACTTGAACAAGAAAATAAAAAGAATGTTGAGGATGAAATAAATGAAAACTTTCCAGATGAACAACTTTTTGTTGTTGTTGAGTGGCATATTTCATGGTACACAAATATGGACTACTTAGTTAGTATTATTTTACCATACAAACTAACAAGCCACCAGAAGAAGAAATTTATTCATGATGTACGGTTTTACTTTTTGGATGACCATATAAAAAATGTCCAGAATCAGTCATTCAAAGATGTGTACCAATTAATGAAACACTATAAATTATATAAAAATGTCATAAATATAAATTTGGGGGACACTTTGTAGTGGATAAGATTGCATTTAAAATTTTACACTCAGGATTTTATTGGCCTGTATTATTTAAGGATGTTAATAATTATGTGAAAGCTTATGATCAATGTCAGAGAGTAGGAAATATTTCTAAGAGAGATGAAATGCCCCTAAATTCTACTTTGGAAGTTTAAATTTTTAATTTTTGGGGTTTAAATTTTTTTGGGACTATTTGTACCATCTTCAAAAAAAAATTTTATCTTATTAGTTGTGGATTTTGTGTCTAAATAGATTGAAGCTAATTTCATATATATATATTAATTGCATTAGACTATGTATCAAAGTGGATTGAAGTAATAGGTTTATCTTGAAGTGATTCTAGGAGTGTTTCAAAATTTTTAATTAAAAATATTTTTACTAGATTTGGAATGCCAAGAGTAGTCATTACTGATGGAGGAAGTCATTTTAAGAATTTTAAAATTGACATATTACTTAGAAAATATGGAATTAAACATCAAATTGCCACAGCTTATCACCCTTAGAACAGTGGTCTAGCAGAAGTATCAAATCATAAAATTAAAAGAATTTTGGAAAAAAAAATGTAAATCCTAATAGAACTGACTGGTCTGATAGACTTAATTCTACCATATGGGCTTATAAGACTGCTTATAAAACTCTTATAGGAATGTCACCTTATAGGCTCATATTTGGAAAACCTTGTCACTTAGCAGTTGAGTTAGAACATCAAGCTTAGTGTGCTATAAAATAATTTAATTATAACTCAAAGGATGCTGCGAAAGATGATTATTGCAATTAATGAGATCAAGGATATTTGGAATGAATCTTAGGAAAATGCTAGAATTTAAAAAGAGAAGGTGAAAAATTGGCAAGATCATAAAATTGTAAGAAAGGATTTTAGCATGGACAAGAGATTTTATTATATAAGACTCCATTGAAATTATTTCCCTGAAAGCTTAATTCTACATGGACGGGGCCTTTTATTGTGATAAAAGTTTATTCTTATGGCATTGTGGATATTTATGATCTAAAAACTGAATGTATAATTAAAGTAAATGGGCATAGGTTGAAACCTTATATTCATGAAAGTAAGCCCTTTTATAAAAAAACTTTGATGCTAGGTTTGTCTGAGTAAAACAGTTGGATATGTTAGGCTGATGAAGTTAAACCAAGTGCTTTGTGGGAGGCAAGCCATAAAATATTTATGTAATTTGATTCATGTTTATTATTTTTGTAGTATCATGACCTTCTATTGCTAAATTAGCATTTTAAAACACTATTTAAGGATTTAAACATGACTAGAACGTAAAAGATTTAACGATAGGTGAAACAATGTTCACTAAGACACTGGTGCCTAGGCTCCAAAAGTGGCACATTGGTGCGAGAGCCCAATGAAAATAGCACCTAGGTGCTAGAATCCGGCGCCTAGGCTCCACAGTTGCTGGTCATGGAAATAACAAACACCCAGTAGTTTTCCCACTTCTTTCTTTTTAAACAATCCTATGTTTGTACTCAATCACCAGAACTTTGAAAATTTTGCCTGAGATAAGGAATTTTGAGGAAGTTTGAATTCTTTCTTCCATGGAAAGTACAAACAATGGAATGAGAAATGGAGAAAAGTTTGTGCATAAAGATGTTCAAGCCTATTTCAATGGGTTCCTAACATTGAGTTTAGAGAGGATGACTAGCAAATTGAGATGAATTGAAGAGGAGCTTTCATTTCTATACAATAAATTACATGAGATGTATCAACAATATGAGCATTTGGAGTGGCAAAGGAAGCTTTAATTCAATCACATGGCATGTTATCAGATTCTCAGGTATCAAGGTATTGTAACAACAAATGGATAGATGAGAAGATGGTTATGGATTTCTCTTGCACCCCTTTCTTTCACATCTTTTATCATAACTTTTTAACATTTAAAAAGTGGCATGAAAGCTCAGTCAACAACCATTGAAGTTATAAAGAATTAAGTGTTTTTAATTTGTCATGTTTGTTTTCTTTAGTAGTTGTTGTGTTGTGTGCTACCTTATGTAGTAGCTGACTGTGTGTCAGTTTGGTTGTGTCTTATGTGTTATATTGTGCTTATTGAGTCCGTTGTACTGTCATTTGATGGTTATTAATGAAGTTATGTTTGTGAAAATCATATGTTAGATGGGTGGAATTAATCTCAGATTAAAAATTATAATTTGCCAATTCAGAGATAAAAGATGTTGGGGAGATCATAGACATGAGGTTTGATATTAACTTAATCAAAAATTTTGGTTTAAAGGCCTTAGACTTGTTGTGTTACACTTAAAAACAAAAAAAAAAATAGAAAAATTTCATGTATAGTGTCTAGGCACCAGAACTGGCGCCTAAGGGCCAAACTTCAGCACAACATTACACATGGGCACCAAACAAGAGCCTAGGCGCCGGTTCAACTAAACCAGCCAAAACTTTAGATTTTGGAAATTTAAATTAAACCCACACCATTTTTTATGCCTAAGGTTGTTTTTCTTCCTCCTTTTCAGGAAAACCAGCCCTATTGTTCTTCTTAGAGCTCCAATCTTCAAGTTGCTTGGCTCAAAATCACCAGATTTCATCTTCTCTAGGTTAGATCTACAGGTTAGATCTACATTTTGGCATTAGGTTAGATCTACATTTTGGCATAGTTATTTAGTGATTTCACCATGGATTTTTCATACATTGAGTGAAGTTCAAAATTAGCAAAAAAACTTTGATTGAGTGATGAAAAATCCATGGATATAATCCTTGTTTGCTTGAAAAAGTTTATTGGAAGCCATTTATCTTAATTTTAAATTTTGTTGGAATTTTTCTTCAAATGTTTTTTTAGATGGCTCCTAAGACGAAGTGGGGAAAGGAAAAAGAAACTGAAGACAACGCAAAATTCATAAATTTTAAAGCACAAATTTGCTACAACAAATTTGCATTGTTAAGGAAGTTTATTATAGAACGAAGTTTTATAGACCCGGTGGGGTTGTAGAAAATGTGATTGTGGTTTGACACTGGGAGAACTTTTGCTATTTCACTAATGTAGTTGTGATTGTTTTAGTAAAAGAATTTTATGCCAACTTACCGGAAGCATCTGATGATGAGATCTTTGTTCGAGTGTTGGCACTATTTTTGATTGTAGAAGTTGCCCGTTGGAAGCTGTCAACCGCCGAAATCGAAATCTTGTTGTATATATATATATATTTACTTATTTAAAAAAAGGACTGACAGAGACTCCCTACATGTTAAACTAAATTAAAGGTTTACAAAAGTTGTCGGGGGTTTGGTTCACAAACACAAACCAAGGTCCACCCAAAAGGGGCCAAGAGCTCCCAAAAAGAAAACAAAAAACCAATTGTAACCTGCCCAAAACCTTTCCCCATTTAACAGGGGCTGAAGGGAAGAAAAGGAAAAGAAAATTCCAAAATAGCAAGGAGCCAAGAAAATAAGAGCCCTCCATAGGAAGGATAGTTAGAAGGATTAGCATTTGACACCCCCCATCTAATATAAGGCAGATCAAATAGATCTGTATTAATCAACCAAGCCAGCTCCACAGGGGGGGTAGTATTCACTTTAGGCAACATAGACAATGCACCTTGATGTGCAAGCCAATTAGCACATCTATTACCCTCCCTTAAGATATGATTCCAGATAATCTGTAAGTTGTGAGTCATCTTCATGTGATTAATTTGCTTAAAAGCTGGGAGAAGAAAACAAAGTGGGGAGATGTTATCCTTTAAGAGCTGGACTAGCCATGATGAGTCTAGCTTCACAATTAGAAGGTTCCATCCCATAACAATAGCTATTTGAAGAGCCCATACAATAGTTAAGGCTTCAGCCTGTAAAGCATTTAAGGCATCAGTGGGAGATTGGAAAAACAATAGGCATTCCCCAAAGTTATTTCTGAAAATTCCCCTAATACCAGCAGTGTATCTTCTATAACTCCCATCAATGTTGATTTTGATCCAAGGATAAGCGTTTCCCCCATTGGAATAGCAGGAAATGTGATTTGGTAGAAGGAGAACTTTGAGTATTAAGAGTTGGGAGCACCCAGGAACTTTAATCTTGTAACCCATGAGATTGATTATCTTAAGAGTATAAGCATAGAAGTTAATAACAATTTGTGTGGCACTTTAAGTTTTTCCCTCATATTTATTGCTATTTCTTGCCATCCATATGAATCATGTAGTAATAAAGGGAATTATTTCAGCATGGTTGTCTTTCCAAACCTTCCAGCAGTCAAGGAAGTTTCCAAAATTCAACAAATGGGAGGGGAAATTGAGTATATTAAAGAAAAGAGCTACTCATGGCTCCCTACATGTTTAAAATCAAAATGAAAGGAAGTTACAAAAGTTTTCAAAATAAAAACAGAAAAAATGAGAAGAAATAGACCCCAAAATTACAAGTATTGATCCCCAAAAGAAAGACAAAAGTCTATCTGAAAACAGTCTCCAAAGAAGAACACAAAAAATTGGGGCCCAAACAGCAACTGTCACTCTATCATAATCTTCAAGGCAACAAATCAAAAGAAGTAAGAAATCAAGATGTAAATCTTAAGTGTTGAGCAGACAAATTGTCCCCAGCCAACAGAAAAAGGAGTGTAGCAGGTGGGGAGTAAGAGACGACACATTCCAGTGTTAACATGCCAGATCTGGAAAGCCAATTTGCAAGTCTATTCCCTTCCCTATAAATGAAAGAGAGTTGAATATTCATAGAATTTTTATTTTTAAGAGCCGAGCCTGGATCTTTTTTTCCCATTGTAAATGGTGCCAAGATGAGGGCATGCCTTCTTGTATCGTCTGTAGGAGAATCTGAGAATCCCCTTCAAGTAGTAAATGATGCCATTGATTCATCTTGGCAAGGGAAATAGCCCAATAAACAACAAATAACTCAGTTTCCAAGGCATTTGTGGCATCAACAGGAGTTTGAAAATAAAGTATAGAATGCCCGTTATGATCCCTGAACAAACCACCCACACTAGCACCGAATTTAGAAAAACTGCCATCAGTATTGATTTTGATATAAGGCCAGGTAGGTGGGTGGTAACTTTGAGAGAGTGAGACCTTTCACTCTGGGGGAGAGAGCAAATGCAAGGAAACTTCTGATGAAGAATTAATATATGAAGGTAGGATATGCAGTTTCTAGTTACATGAGATATGGAGGTTGGCTGATCTTCAAATTTGGCCTTGTTCCTAGCCATCCAAGGGAACCAGACCACCATTAAAGGTACAATTCCAAGTTTTACAGAATTCCAACTCCTCCAACAGGAAAGAATATTGAGCCACTCTAAATGCATTGTATTAATGTTGAGGTACTTGGTTAGATTATTCCAAACCTACAGGGCAAAGCAACATTTGAAGAATAAATGAGGAATAGACTCCTCCTCCTTACCATGTAAAAACATTAAGAAGGTCCTCTCAGTCCTTTAAGCTTAAGTATGTCATCAGTTGGGAGGAGTCCATTAAGCATTCTCCAGCTGAAAAATGACATAAAAGGGGATAAGCTTTTGTGCCAAATTAAATCACCCCAAGATTTTTGCTCCAAAGTGTTGAGTTTCAGATAAATTAATTTAGTTAAGCTTTGATGTGCATAACCTTGCCAAACCAATTTATCAGCTCTAGATTTGTCAAACGTGATTCTGCTAATCTGGATAGCAGACTGTTCTCGAAGAAAAGTTTTGAGGAAAGGTAGTGACCAGAGATTGTCCTCCCAGCAGTCAGCCACTTGCAAATGGGTGTTAATATTATCAGTGTTGGGTTTCAGCAGCTCTTTGGGACACCAAGAATCCAACCAGAAATTGATTTAACCATTTCCAAGATCTCAGAGAATTAATTCTTTAGCTTGTTCCCTGATTTTGAGCATTTGAACCCAGAGTCTAGAGTCCCCAATCTTCCTTACAACAGTGCAAGGGTGGCTCTCCTTACAATACTTACTCCTCATAAATTTAGCCCAAAGGGATTGCTGCTCTCTAAATTTGATTCAAATTTTACTAAGGTTAACTTGAAGGAGAAGTTGTAACCCTTTAAATCCAATGCCACCCAATGCCACCAGCCCAATGCCACCAGCCAAAGTGGGTTTAGCTAATTTTTGCCAGCTAGCATAGTGAAGTTGCTGCCTCTGACCAACCCAGAGGAATCTGTTAAAAGCCCTTTCCATTTGTAGTTGAATACTCTTCTTCATAGTGGTCATTTGGAGAATATAAGAAGGGAAAGTAGTTAGTGTGCTTTTCAACAAAGTAATTCTGCCTCCATTAGAAAGAAAGGAGTTTGACCAGCAAGATAAAGTGGTAGAAATTTTCCCCAGCACATCCTCAAATTGAGTTTGTTTAGATCTTCCTTTGATTAGCTAAACTCTAAGATATTTAATTGGCAGTTTAGAACTATTGAACTTGGTGTAATCAAGAATCCAATGCTTGTGCCCCATTGGAGTAGCCTTGTTAAAGTAAGTGCTACATTTATCTGAGTTAATTAACATCCCAGAGTGCAATTGGAAAGTTTGTAGGAAGTTGACTACCTTCTTCACTGCATTCTTGTTAGCACTAGAAAAATACCATTATATCATCTACATAAATTAAATGAGAGACTGCAACTTTGGATTTATTATGGTACCTGGCATAACTGAAGGGGAGAAGGTCTTTATTAAGCATTCTTGAGAGGTGGTCCATAGCTAAGATAAACATAGTAGGAGATAAGGGATCCCCTTGCTTTAGACCTCTAAAAGCAGAGAAATGACACCAAGTTTGCCCTTTAATTAAGATAGAATGAGCGTTGTCCTTGAGCCACCTATGAATGAGAGTACAAAAAGCATGGGAGAAGCCTCTAGTAGTTAGGACATCCAAAATGAAATCCTAGCATATGGTGTCATAAGCCTTCCTGATATCTAGTTTATAAATTATATTTCCACTCCTACAAGGTTTATCTAACTCCAAAAGCAGCTCCTGAGCAAGCAACACATTATCAATGATAGATCTGCCTTTGACAAATGCAGTGACTTTGACAAATGCAGATTGGTTCTCACAAATAAGTCTGCCAAGGTGAGGTCAAAGTCTTCCAACAAAAATTTTGCTGATCAATTTATTGATAACTGAAGGGAGATTGATAGGCTTGTAATCATTCCAATTATTCTAAACAACAGTTTTAGGGATGAGAATTTAGGGATGAGAACAACAATGTTGGAAGCATTGAAATAAGGAGGTATATTGGATCCAAGGAAAAAAACTCTGGATAGCTGAAACTACCTCATCTTTGATGATCTCCCATGATTTCTTATAAAAATCTGCTGTAAAACCATTTGAACCAGCAACTTTAGTGCTATCAATAGTTTGAAGTGCCTGCCAAATTTCCAAGGCAGTGGGAATGTGGTCTAGAGAAAGATTAGAAGTGTATGAAATATCCTCAGTAGAATACAAGTTCTCAATAGGGCTTCTTTGAATTCCAAATTTAGTTAAAATTTTTTGGTAGTAATTAACAGCATCAAGAGCAATGGAGTGATTATCAGAGAGCCAGATACCTGCAAAATTTTAAATCCTTTGGATGGCATTGCACTGTCTTCTGTACTTAATACAAGCATGACAGTATTTAGTATTTCTATCCCCTTCCTTAAAGTGGCTGCTGGAAGCTTTTTGTTTCAAGAATTTATCCTGTCTATCTATGGCAGTGAGCAGCTTTTCTTGGGAAACTAATAACAAATTCTCCTCCCCACCTTCATCTAAGACAATGTTCTCCATCTCCAACACCTCCTTTTCAGCATACTCCACAGCAGCAAAAACATTACCAAAAGCATTCCAGCCCCATTTTTTCAGGACCTTGCTAGTATTTAAATGTAGATAAACAAGATTGGACCAAGGGTCCAGATTGGCAGAATTATTCCAAGCAGCAGTCACAGTGTTAATGAAAGAATGATGATCAGACCACATATTCAGATATCTAAATGGAGCAGGAGAATAAGTAGAGTCATTAGCAATAATGGAAACTAATAGTGGCCTGTGATCAGAGCCTACAAGGCTTAAATGAGTAACAAAAGTATGCAAAAAGTGTTGGCACCACATATCATTAACCAAAATTCTATCAAGTCTTTCCAAAATAGCTCCTCTTTTCTAAGTGTACTCAAGACCCTTTTAACCAATGTCAAACTGTCTAGCCTGAAGGATATTATCAGAGAATAAATTTATTTTTGGCTAGATTAGGGGGTCTTCCACCAGACTTCTCAGTAGAGGTAGCAATGAAATTAAAATCTCCTCCCACTAACCAGCAAGCATCCATAGATTTATTGATAGTATGCAAGGAGTTCCAAAGTTCCCTTCTGTTAGCCTTAGTACAACCAATATAAACAATGGTGGCAAAACCATTGTGACCACAAGTATTAAAAGAGAAATGAAAAAACTGAGGATGATCAGCCTGGATATTCCAAATGATCTCCTTCCTACAAAAGATCTAAATTTTATTATTTATGTTAGCATAATGTGAAAAACCAATAAACCTAGAGAAGATTTGTTGTGGTTGTTTATGAACCAAAAGCTCAAGGATAGCAATACACCAAAGTTTGTGTTTTTTGTTAAGATGTAGAATTATTTTCGTGGAAGAGCCCCTGACATTCCAACAAAGAAAATTTATCATGATGAGGTGTTGGGTGTGAAGAGGGCTGAGATCTATATCTAGTACTCCCCCTTATGAGCTGTATGGGTGAGTTCCTTTGAGATTTTTGAGACCTTCCAGTCTGATAATTTTCAGTCAGACTTTTCTTCTCTTCCAAAATAGATTTCTTTTTCTTTTTTGCTTTTTGAACTTGTCAATCTTGTTCCAATGTTTGCTGCATTTTAAATATCTGATTTTTAGAAGGTCTTACAAGTTATGTTGGGGTAACAAGATGAGTATTAATAGCTTGTTCCTGCACAGATTTTCAAGAAAATGGAGAAGACACAATGTTGCATTCCCCCTCTTCAAGTTGTGTACCAGTAAGTGGTATAAGTTCTAGGATTTGTTTAAGATGTGTAATGGGTATATTCTGATGATTAGGAGTATCTTCAGCTTTTCTGTTTGCTTCCACCTCCATGGAATGTAATGCTGCATCAATGATCTCAGAAAGCTTATTGTTGATTTCAATGATGTATTCATTTTCCATGGGCATTATGATTTTCTTCTTGTGAGTAGGATATAGCCTGTAACACCTATCAGAGGTGTGCCCAAACATCCTGTAATGATGGCAATAGTAAGGTTTTTGTTCCATGACCATTTTCTTCCAGTGCCCCTCCTCTTTGGACCCTAGCCAAATTTTCTCCACCATAGAGAGATTGATGTCCCTCTCCACTTCAATTCTTGCTACTGAAGGTCTTGAAAAATTAAAAGTAGGGAAATCCATTTTCAATGATCTCCCTAAAGCCATACCAATGTTAAAGAGAAACTTGTGATTGAAGAAATGTAGAGGAAGACCAGGTAACTTGAACCAAATAGGGACAATAGGAGGTTCTTTGCTATGATCAAAATTAGGTGTCCATTTAATGATCTACATGGGAATTCCATCCAAGGAGACAGTTTGATTGGAAAATAGTCTTGCAAAGTCTTCTTCTAATGCCAATTTAATCATAATATGTCTACCATCAACCAGCCCAAGTGTCAAGCACCATTAAATGGAAAGTTAATTTTCTAACAACTTCCATTTTGGGGTGACTTAATTGGAATTTGCCAATGAGATTAAATTTGCATTCAGCTTTGAGAGTGACCAGTTCCTCATTACTATAGTATATGGAAAACTTGCCCTCCTTTTCATTTAAGGGGTTAATAAGTTGACAATGTTCTTTACCAATTGCAGCATCATGAAAATCTTGTGGAAAAACCAGGAGATCAACATTAAGAACAAAAGTCTGACCCTTACAAACCACTCCAGCATAAGTGGCCTTGGTCCAATGGGCATTGGTAACAACATCAATAGGAGTTAACTCAGCTATCAAACCAAACACTTCCGAAGAAAGAACAGTAAGGAGGGAGACAATAGAGAAAAGTCTTCAGGAACTCCAACAAGAAACCAATGTAGAAGTAAAATCAAAAACCAACTTACATGGGAAAGGGTAAAACCACCAAACCACAGCAGAGCAGGAAGCCAAAGCACCACACACTCAAAAAAAGCAAGGAAAAAAATTAGGCTACTCAGCAAAACACCACAGCCACCGCAGTCATGCATCCCAAAACCCTAGATGGTGTTAGAAAAATATAAAATCAAACTGATCCCATATTTTTCATAGTTTAAACAAAAGAGCTCTATACCTCAAACTCTATATCTACCCCCAATGATAAACACATGACTTGAGGATGAGACTCGATCAAATAAACTAAGAAACATATGACATCCGTTTGGTCTGCAAAACCATTTTATTTGCCAAAAAGTTCCCATATTTAATACAAAGAATTAAATAAGGTTTATATTAAGCTGGGTTCAGAAAAACTTCCTAAAAGGGCAAGCCTCTATAGTTATTTACATCTTAGATAACTGAAGTCACCTAAGAAAACTCTCGATAAAAATCAGGAAACATTTTCTTCAAAAGTGGTCAACATGATAGGAATTTTCAAAGAAATTGTGAAAATGGAATGACTCAATTTAGAACATTTTGTTGTAGGGTACGAAGGAGTAAGAACTAGGGGATGTCAAAGATCCAAAAGAGAACCTTGGTGACTTGCCATGCTACCCTATGGTTTGGCTTCAGTTTAGAGGAGAAATATTTAAATGTTTCATTTTGTTAATTTTATTAGTTAGGGCTTACATTCGTGTGAAAAAATCACACAAATAGCCTGGAAGATGAGGTCGGGTTTAGGTCGTGATGAACGACAACCTCGGAATCCTAAGATGAGTTAGGGCTTATATTGTGTAGCAGGGCTATACCAAAGTGTAAAGATAAGTTGAGAATTTGTGTTGCATAAGAAAACAACCTCGATATCCTATGACTTGTTATTTAGTTGTAAGGAAAGATATGCTGTTGTAGATCCTCTTGCTGTTGAAGATGGTCGTGCTGTCCACAGTACTAGCTCCAAGTTCCACATCGTGACCAGTTTAATTTTTCTAATATGTCAGGTCATAATGTCAAATTAGATGTCCCTATGGTTATGGTTCTTTAAATGTTATGGGGCATATTAAAGTTGATTAGAGCGACACCGGTTAGGAACATACGGTTCCCTTGTTCTAATACCACTATTTTCTATCAGATTCACTTAGTCCAAATGAATTTACTAAACTCAACTTAATGAGTTTCATACTTTCATTTAGACCGTGGGAAACCTCATTAGCAACCGAAGGTTACCTCCTCCGAGGGATTCTCGATCATTCGATAGAGACGTCTTAATTTAGTTACAATTGTTGTTTTGTGATGATTGTGATTAAATTTTGAGTTGTCTTATATTTTAAAAGTTGTGGTGGTTAATTTTTTCTTGGTTGATTTTAGTTTTGGTCTTGGTTTTACAGCTGCCCTAGTAGTTTTGGTTTTCATGCAATGTGACATCATTGTTTAACATGTAAGTTTTGTAAGTATAAAAATATAATGTAGAAAATACAAGAAAAGATGGTAGTGTAAACTGTAAAAGTGTACCTGACAAGTCTTCCATTCCACCACCTGAAAGGTCAGTACTTACAAGGCATGTAAATAATATTGCAAGGAACTTAAATTGCGAAAGTTGATGACGGTTTAGTTTCCAAACCCCAGGCTATGATTTTGTTGGATCTTGAAAGATCCTAGTAGATGATTTTAGAATAAAATATGGCAAGTCTAATTTTGCCCTTTAGAATGTCCAAAAGATTTCAAAATGCTCAAGGCATGACCTTAGATCACTTTGAAGATCTCTAGAAATATTCCGAGTTATTCCAATATTCCGAGTTCATTTTGAACTTATCATATTATTCTATTAATCATCTTAGGTTGAAGTGTGACTACCCTGTTGCTCGGTGAAACTTACAATTTAATTATCTCAAGGATAGAATACTCGATTAATCAATTGATGTTTCATTTAAGAGTTATGTGAGTGACCATAAGGCAAGTTTAGGTTAATTAAGATTGTGGTGCCCATAATTAAGGTCAAAATTGTAGTGTTTAAAGATATTAATCGCCAATTATGTCATCTTCTAAATCCGATCAGTTGGGTTTAGACTACTAAGCCTTTAACAATCATGATAGGTGAAAAGGTGATTATAGGAATTTTGATTTCAGTGACATATATTCTTATCAAATGGTCAAACCATCCTCAACTTTGGGCTTAAGAAAAGTGAATCTCCATCTTTCCAACTTAAGCCCATCATTTAAGAATGATCTGATCTTGGTTGATTTCCAAGTCATGAAGATTAGGAGGATTATGGTTTTTATTACTGTTATTTAATCATTAATCAATTTCAATGATTAAATTAAATAGAAAATAATCTTTTAATTACAAAATTTTTTTTTTATATTTTTTATAGACCTCTCTAAATTTAGAAAACTCAGAGAACCAAGTTTTGTATTTTTGTAATTTTTTTTTTTATTTATTATATTATCTTAATGGGAAAATATGAAAAATTCATTTTTATGCTTTTAAAATTTATATTTTAACTTAGAAAAATTAAGAAAAATATCCTAATGAATTTTAAATGATTAGGGGACACTTCTACTCATTTTTAACAATTTTAGTATTTTGAAAATTTTGATTATTTTAATTATATTTAATTCCAAATATATTTTAAAAATGAAATATTTTCACAAAAATGGATTTTATTTTTAATAAATGCCCCTGGTCACAAGGAACTGAGAGAACTAATTTTCATAATTTTTCTAAGCTAATTTAATTTAATATAATTTTTTTAATACAAAAATATAGGATTTCCTTAAAAATTCATTTTAGTTCTCAGACTAAGTTAAATAATTTTGATATTTTTACAGTGAGCAAATATGATTTTTATAAACAGTGGGGAAGTGATTTTTTCAAATTTTGATAAGTGTATGATTTACATGAATTAGTATAAGGCATATGCATTAAATTAAGCATGGAGATAAACAAAATGATTCAAAACATCACAATATTTTTTTTAGATTTTTCTGACCGCAGGAAACCTACTAAAATTATTCCTATAATTTTCCAAGTGATATTTTGACTTATATAATTAAAATAACCAAAATGGTTACCTTAGCTTGAAAATTAAGGATAGAAGCATAGAGGTTTTCTGTGACCATGAAAAAAATTAGAAGACATGGCCTTTATCATGAGAACTGAACCCTTAAAATTTCAAGCCTTGGTAAGTAATAATTAGTCATGGGGAATTTAAATACCACAGAGGGCAAATTTCAAGTCATGGTGATCAATGTTTGATTATAATGAATTAAAATACTCCAGAGGGTATTTAATTCATTAAAATTTAGGGAATAAGAAAATAATTATTATTTTTAGTCCGCATTATTGTCCTTTGTTCACTGAGCAAGAGGGTATTTTTATTTTTTTTTTATGATTTTTCTAGAGAAAGATATAGATTTTTTATTTTTAGGCATTTAAAATAATTTAAAAAATCCCTATTTTTCGACTTATCCACGCGATACCACCTTAACTTACGATGAGTCCGAACTCACACGCGACGCGCTCTCATTCGACACCGCAATCCACTTTAGCTGTCACGCGACCCGCGGTTCACGTACCATCCACTCGTTTGGCTTGATCTCCTCTGTTGGTTGGATACACGCGCGATTGGACGGCTCTTCCTTATTGTCCCCAAGTGACTTAACCCATAAGCCGTTCACACTAAAATCTTAAGATCTTTGTCTAGACTCAACCAAATTGCACGGGGTTTGTTCCTAAACCTTCATCCACTCAAGATTAACACATCTATATGCTTAATCAAGTATGAAATTAAGCCATTATAAATGGAGAATGAAAATAAGCTCTGGCTAGGGTTGGAGCTCAATACCTTTTTCTGAGAGGGGAGGCCTCAGTTAGATGGTTTTGGTAGCTTGAATTGGACCCAATGAACCTCCGGATGAAGTCTCAAGCCTTGGTGAATTGTCCAAGTATGTTTTCGATCAAGGTGGATGTTGACCTCACTTTTGGTTGAGGTTTAGTTTTCTTCTTTAGTAGCCTAGCGTCTAGCTATAGGACTTTCTTGTTGACTATTCCTAGAAAACTATAAAAGGATCCCTCACCATTAAAAATTTTACACTCCTCTTTGCTCAACTTGAAGTTTCACATATTGGTCTTAACCTCTAGCACTCAATAGGTGGGGTTAGCATAAGGAAGCTCAAGATGAGTTCCCATAGGACTAATTGACCTTAGAGTTAACTTTGGGTGTTATTCTGGACCTTGTTCACTCACTTACACTCACTCTCACTCTCACTCACAATCACTCATAACCCTAAACCCAAAAATTCTTCCCAAAAATTCCAAAAATTCTTGACTTTGATTCCTTGATCTTTTTGGAGACTCATGTAGATGGTCCCCTAAACCCACTGGCCCAATGGTTGGATTTAGCTAAGACCAATACATAGAGAACCCAAATGAGGATTTCGTTGGTCCATTGCTCATGTATGGTGGTTGGTACCCAAATTCTACCAAAATGTCCAACTTGGCCTTTTGGCCCTAAATCTCCCCAAATTACCTAGATACCATTGGAACCCCAATTTTGGTCAAAATTCTCAAATTCACCCAAAATATCCAAATTTATTCAAAAATAATTTCAAACAATTTGAAAGTACCGAAGTTACCCAAAACCACCAAAAAATGCCAAATTTACCAAAATACCCCCAAATTTGCTAAAATTATAAAAATACCCTTGGAACCCCAAACTTTCCCAAAACATTCAAAATCACTTTAAATGTCTCTGAAACCAATTGGACCCTTCAATTGAACCGAATTTGGCCAATTTGACCATTTTGACCAAAACCCCCAAATTGGCTTTAAAGGGCCAATTTTCCCAAATTCACCTCAAATTTCCATCAATTTGAACCCAATTTTCTTCAATTTCAATTCTAAAATTAAATACACCTTTAATATGACCAATATAAACCAAATTCAAGCCTAATTGGCCCATTCTTTGAGCTCAATTTGATCTAAGTCAAACCCCCAATTTTGGTCGTATGACTTAATCCCACCAAATTGAACCTCATAGCCTACTCAATTTGCCCCAATTTGAATCCTAAACTCTTTATAACATTCCTAAACATCAAATTTGAGCTTCAATTGGCCTTGGTAAAGCCTCAATTGCACTCCATTTTGACCCAAATCCCAAAGTCCCCTAATTCCCCCAATTTGGTCATGCCTCCAAATTCCACCAAATCCAAATTCCACCAAATTGATTGCTTCCACCAAATTGATTGCCCTAACCCGAAAATTGACACCCAATTTATGTTGAAAACTCTTTATGATGTTCCCATAGACCATTTTTAATAATCAATTTGGAATTATCCCAAGCCTAGCCCAACATAGACCCAAGTCTAGCCCAACATGCCCAAATTGACCAAAACCCCAAAATCCTTCAAATTGAACCCCCAATTGAGATCAAAATCATTTCAATTCTTCACCAAAAATCTTCATTACAATCACATACACAATGTTGATCAATTTATTGGGCTCAAATTCATGGCTAGCCCAACCCAAACCCAACCTTTGGTCATTTGGACCCAAATTGATTGACCTAGCCATCTTAAAGCCACCAAATTGATGGCTCCACAGTCGCTAAGCCCACTCCATGGACTAGGCTAAACCCCCATGAACCAGACATGGTGAGCTATGGACCATTGAATTGTCAAATTAATGGATTCATGCCCATTTATGGGCCTTAACCAAAAAATTCCCCCATCATCACTTGCTATTGAGAGTTAAACATAATTAACCTTCCCACTGGCTTACCTGACCTCCAAGCCACCTCCCTTGGCCCTGCCGGCCGGCCTAATCACCGGAGCTCCTCAAAACTGAGGGCCACCATCCCTAAATCAAAGAAAATCTCAACCATAGGGGCCAAATCACCTTAGTTAAACTTTAGAGCTTCTCAGCCTACCAACTCAGCAGACTTTTGCACCCAAGGCTAGGCCCTGAGCTCCCCTCTTCGACCATGGCTATAAAACCTCACCTCTATGGCTAACATAAGGGTGCTAAAAATTTTTTAAGTAAACCTTATAATATTGCTCCAACTACCTCTCTAGGACCTCCTTAGTGCAAACCAAGCACCCCCCCCCAAGCACCCCCCCGCGTCGGAGCTCAATTTTTGAGTTCAAATCCTTGTTGGAGATAGGACATTCTCCACCACACCTCAACAGTGCACTAAATCTAAATTAAATTAGCCAACACTATTACTATAGTGAAAGAAGACAAAGCCCCATAAAATCCCTATCAAATCCTCCTCATACAGAGCCTCTAAGATAGCTCAAGACCAACACCCAAATCTGAACTTGATCAAATTTGGGTCTAGACATTACACCATAGCAAGAGGCTCAATCCGTAGCCTCCTTGGACCTCCACGATCGTGTTGAGCACCTCTGATTGAAGCTTCCCTTCTCATAGCAAAGGTATAAACCTCCCTACTATTTTGAGCTTGTTTTGATTTGACACTTGCATAAATCCAATTTAATGGCATGTTTACCGTACGAATATGTTCGTCTCACTTAAACGAGTCTATAGGACCAAACCCAAGGTCATTTAGTTGAGAAATGAGTGAGATCTTAATGTTTTAAGGTTAATGGTCATGGGTTTTGGCTATCGGGGATGATGACGGGGAGTCGTTCGATCGAGCGTGTGTCACACGAATGGATGAGATCGAGCAAGACAGCGCCTTCATACATGAACCACAGGCTGAGTCAGTGCTGAGGTGGATGGTGGCGTCAAACTAGAGAACGCCACGTGGAGCTTCGAAGCCGACTTAGGTTGACGCGGCGCCACGTGTTTGAATAGAAAAATAGAGAATTTCTCTATTTATTCAAATGCCCATAGCTTTGAAAAATCATATCTTTGCATTAAAAATTCACAAAAATAAAATAAAAATATCTTAGTGCTCAGTGAATGGAGGAGAACAATGTGAAAATGGTTTGAAATTTATTTGACTCATATTTTATTTTTAATTAATTAAATACTATTTTAAGTATTTTGATTGTCCATGCATTCAAATATTTCAGCTTGGCTTGATATTTTGGCATGTTGTTGCTCTATCATGGAGGATATTCCATGATTTTTTCAAAGTCAGAAGAGAACCCTAGACAGAGATCCATATTTTTCAATTTTTTGCATCTGATTTGGAAAATTAATTATAATAATTAGCATGTTTCTTAGAAAAATCCAAGAAAATTTTGGTAGGTTAACTATGACCAGGGAACCCTAGGAAAAGTTTGTCATGGGCTAAGTCATTATGAACACACCTAAATTTTACAAAATCCTAAAGCATAAAGAAAATTAATTTGGAAAAAACAAACTTCTAAATGACTTTATTTTAATCCTACACTGTTATTTAATGTTCAAAGGACTCCCCATAAAAATTTCAAAACATTTGGAGTTTATTTGATAACCTAATTTGATTTTCTTTCCAAGTTAAATGACATTTTTTCCAAGTTAAATGACATTTTTAACACTTAAAAATAATCATAATAATTAAAATACAACTCAAAAATTTATGAAACTTTTTTTGGGAGCACCCTGTAATTAGAGGAATTTTCTAAAAATAAAATTGTAATTAAAATAAAAATTTCATTTTTTAACGTATCTTAAATATTCAAATAATAAAAAATTAATAAAATTCACAAAATTAATAAAATTCATGGAAATGTTCTAAATTAGTTCTTAAGCACTTAAGAGCAACTAGAATATTTTTTCTAATTCTCTAAGTGAAGATATTGAATTTTAAAGCTTAAATCATTTTTTTAAAGGCTAAAAAAGGATTTTTCTTAATTTCTCACTAAAATAATTCTAATAATTCAAAGAAAAATGATAAAAATATGAAATTTACTTCTCTGAGCTCTTCGACTGGAGAGAGATTTAATAAAAACACAAAACTTAATTTTCCACTTTTAAAATATTTCATAATTAATTAATACTCCAGAAATTAAAATAATTTTGATAATTCAAATAAAATTCAAAAAATCATAAAATTTTGTCCAAATGGTTCTTTGGTCTAAGTGTACCATGTGGACCTCTGGTTGGTGCAGTTATAATAGACGGTAGGAGACTAATTCCCTCCACCGGATCTTGCTATATGATCACATTTTTCCTTTTAGTGAGGAATTTTCCATGGTGATGATCTTCAATAGCAATGGTAGCTCTTCTTTTTCTCGACGGCTAACCACGTCCATCAGGGGATCCTGATAGTCCATGTTTAACCACATCCATTAGGAGACCCTCATAGTCCATGTAGAAGTCTATGGTGCCACCTTGCGGTGCCCTTTCCTCATTAAGTGCGAGGTTCCAGTCATCTTTAAAAGCAAAAATCAGCTTCTATCCTGCCATTTTCTCTGTAGATGATAGGAAAAACATCAACGCGCTGAAATTTAGCATGAACAAGATCAAAACAAAGTAATTATTAGGTATATATATTGTTTAATTTAGTAAAATACTGAACTTAAAAGTAGAAAGAAGAAAATCGAAGTGTGTAACTTCAAAAATTTTCATTTATTGAGGTTAATTCTGTTACAAAATGTTGGACCCAGTCACAAATGTTTAGCCAAATAAATAACCCCAGAACAATCAAAATTTCAAAAAGATAATTCTAAGCAGCATCAAGTTGCATAGTATGTCTTCAAGTATCGTACGTTGATCGGCAATATGGGTCTTTCGCCTAAAAAATCCACTAGCTAGTAGGCTCCTTCTGTGTAGACTTTTTCTACGACAAATGGTCCTTCCCAAGTTGGCTCAAATTTTCCACCTATCTTGCGGTGTGCAAGAACAAGCCTTTTGAGAACAAGAACGAGATCACCAATTTTGAATGTCCTTGGGCGGACCAATTTGTCATGGGCTTGTATCATTTTTGCCTCGTAAAGTTCCAAATGCTGTTGTGCTTCTAATCATTTTCCTCCAAAACTTTCCAATTCTTCAAGTCTGAGTTTTACACTTTCTTTTGTTATAAGTTGATTGGTGACAGTGACTCTGAGAGATGACGTCTGGACCTCTAGCAGTAGTATGGCCTCGGACCTGTACACGAGTATGTAAGGTCTACACTGAGTGAGAGTCCTAAATGTTGTCCAGTAGGCCCACAAAGCTTCTAGCAATCTGTTATGCCAATCTCTTTTGTTTTCCTCCAGTTTCTTTTTCAAAATCTATACCAGTGTCTTATTGAAGGCCTCAACCAGGCCATTTACCCTGAGATAGTAGATTGTAGAGTATCTCCAATCTATCCTGTGCCATTTGACAAAATTGTTGATTTTTGTGCTTTTAAAGGCTGTCCCATTGTCAGGGATTATTTTGTGCAGAACTCCAAAATGGTAGTTGGCTTGGCTTTTGAAGAACTATGAATAACTGAAGAACATGTTGTGTCGTAACCTCTCCTAACGGTACTGCCTCTGCCCGTTTGGAAAAATAATCTATAGCGGCAAGTATAAATCTATGTCCTTTGGAAGACGAAGGGTCTATCAGACCTATTATGTTTGTGCCCCTACATTCGAATGGCCACGGAGGCAATAGTTGGGTGTAACACATTCGGTGGTTGGTGTAAGACCACTCCGTGTATCTGGCACTGATGACATATCTTCTGGCTGTATCCATGGAGTCAGACATCATTATTGGCCAATAATATTAGAGTCTTTTGATCTTCATTTTCATCTTTTTGCCCTGACTGGTGAGCTCCACACAATTTGACATGTACCTCTATGACAATATTCTGTGCTTCTGCTTTGCTTAAACATCATAGCCACATCTGGTCGAATGATCTTCTGTAGAGGACATCACCCACTAAAGCGTACGACATAGCCATTCTTGTGATGTGATGCGTTGTTGACTTGTCCTCTAGAAACTTTTCAGTTTGCAAATATTCTATTAATGTCTTACGCCAATCTTCATTGATATCAACAATTACAATCATCATTTCTTCTTCTTTTCTGAGCTTGTGCAGATTTTTGAGGTTGATTCGAGACAAAACTTGTCTTCCTTATACTGTAATGTCAATGGAGTCCTCCAGGGGACATACAAATTTTTTTGCAAGCTTTGTCAGAGTGTCAGCATGGGCATTATCTCTCCGAGGAATTCAGTAGAAAGTTAAGTTGGAAATCTGCTTCAGCTTCATCGTGTACTGATGGTATTCTGCTCATCTTGGTTTCAAAATCTTGTATTGTCCTGCGACTTATTGGATGGCGAGTTGTAAGTCACCATATATGGCAATATCTATTATATCCATCAAGATTGCCAACTTCAATCCGGCGATGAAGGCTTCATACTCTTCTTCGTTGTTGGTACTCAGCTCTGTCAGGTGGTATAAGAACCTCAGCATACCCTTATCTGGTGTGATGAAAACCAAACCAATTTCTGATTTTCCTACTATAACTGTGCATGATCCTTTATCTATTCTGGCTGACAAAGCTCCATCAAAGTACATCTCCCAGCATTGTACACTAGAGAATTCCATTTGTAACACCTGTGCATCTGGTAACTCATCATTAAGAGGTGACCTAGCTGGAAGTGGGTGTGCATCAAGAAAGTCTACTAAAATCTGTCCAGCTAAGATCTATCCCATGATAACACAGAGGGGAATAAAAGTTATATCAAATTGCAAAAAAAATCATTGACCATCTCGCTAGACATCCAGAGAGTGTTGGTCTTATCATCAAATATTGCAACGGATTAACTTTTGAAATTAGGGTAATCTTATGAGAAAGCATGTAAGCATGTAATGTCTGAGTTTCAATGTCTGAGTTTCTGGGTGGCAAAAATTAATGCTAGACAATGCTTCTCAATTGGCGGATACCTTATCTCCATCTTTATTAGATGAAGAATCAAGTATTATAGTGCATTTTCCTTACCCTCGTGATTGACTCGGGCTAAGAGGGCTCCAAGAGAGTCATCTAAGGCCGCAATATAAAGTATTAAAGTTTTTTCTAGGATAGGGGCTGTCAAAATAGAAGGTGCCATTAAATATTGCTTAACGTTCTCAAAAGCCCACTGGCATTTCTCTTCCCAAACAAAATTGGCGTTCTTTTTAATTAATGTCGAGAAGGTCTGTCACCTACCTGAGAGGTTAGAAATAATGCGTCTCAGATATGTCAACTTCCCTTGGAAGGAACGTAGTTGTTTTAAGGTTTTGGGAGGAGGCATTTCCAAGATAGCTTTAATCTTATCCTAGTTGATCTCGATTCCTTGATGATGGACAACAAATCCTAGAAATTTCCTAGAGGTAATGCCAAAGGCGCACTTTAAGGGATTCATCTTAAGGTCATATCATCATAATCGTTCGAACACGATCCTCAAAACGTACAAATGGTCTATTTTTTGTTTACTCTTGATGACCAAATCATCCACACATCAGTCCAATTGGCTGTGAATGAGATCATAAAAAATTTTCATCATAGCTCATTGATATGTTACTCTGGCGTTCTTCAACCCAAACAACATAACTGTGTAGCAGAAAATCTCAATAGGTGTCCTGAAGGCTGTAAGTGCGGCATTTTCTAGAGCCATCTTGATTTGATTGTACCCCGATTATGCATCCATAAAGGAGAACATTTCATGTGTCGAAGCGATGTCCACAATCATTTATGGTATTGGCAGCAAAAAGTTATCCTTTGAACACGCTTTGTTCAAATCTATGAAGTCGACATATACATAGATTTATCCATTTTTCTTCTTGATAGGTACAATGTTAGCTAACCATGTGGGGTACTGCTCCTCCCACATGAAGTTAGTGTCTATTAACTTCTTCACTTCGATAATGACTTGCTGCTCTATCTCGAGGTACATTCTTCTGAGAGGTTGTTTTACTAGGGTCATATCTTTGTCCACCCCGAGCTTATGAACTAAAACTTCTGCTAACAGTCCTGACATTTCATCATAACTCCATATGAAGCAATCTTTGAATTCTGTTAATAGTTTAATCAACCCTATAGATTCTTCATCATTGAGTAGAGAACTTATAAATGTAGGTCGGGGCTGACGAGGTTAATTTCCTTCAATTCATCGACAGTTGACTTGATTTCTTCCTTAAATTCTGGCGAGGCACCTTCTATTAGCCGATCAATAGAGTCATCCTCTATATCGAGGCAATCCTCTTCCAATTTATCAGTGAAAACCATGCAAAATTCTGCATCATCGATTAGTCCTACTGTACCAACTCCGAGACACTCACTCTTTCGAGTTGGAAGTTTGACTTTTAATATTCCATAATTTCTCAAAAAGTTCTAATTTATCTTTTGACATCTGTTTTGGCAAATGACCCTATTGAATTAACTTTTGTACACAAGTAGAAAAGTAATCAAAAGGTAATTCCATTAATTCATTAGGATTATCATCCAAATTTACATGATTTTAAAAATTAGTAGAAGTAGAAGCACGATAATAGAAGCACGATAAAATTTGATCTACGATAAAATTTGATCTGCTTTGAACCAGTGCTACAGACTTCCTTGACCTCTAAACTCTTGACCTTTTGAAGGAGAATCAAACTAAGGGTCATGGTTTTTACATAGTGGTTTATCCGATCATACATTGTCTCATATTCGCTTTTCTCCACGTCTTCTAAGGATATCTTTTCTTGAGGTTTCTTATATTTTGTCATCATTATTTCATATTTAGAACTTTCTTCATCATCAGTGTTGATGGACCGCCTAATCCATTCAACAATTAAATCAGTTCTTCCTCATCCACGTCCCCAGCCTCGACCTTAGGTGCGCAAACTAAATGAACCCCCACCCACTCGTTGCAAAATGGTGATGGAAGATCGCTGAAGCAGAGTTGAATGGCCTTTCCATTGTAATTCTTCTGAATCTTCACTTGTATTTGTTACAATTTAATGAGAGAAGATAGTTTTCTTCAGAGGCACGTAGTAGGCAGTATCTTCATGAATGCCAATTTCATGAGCTAAAAATGGTTGTAAATCTCCCTTGATACAATGTTCTTGTCCTTCCTTGCAGTACTTAATGCACTAATGTAGATACGATGGAGCCATGTTGTGTTCATGAATCCACGATCGACCAATTAGAGCATTGAAAGAGGTCTCAACATCGATGATAAGGAACTTAGTGGTTGTTAGTAGTTCTCCAATCTTCATAAGTAATGTGATTGATCAAAGGGCTCTCTCTTCCTTTTAGTTGAATCCTCTTAGCAACATTTTATTTACCGTAAGCTCCCGAGCTTCAATGGCAAGTCCAAATATGCTAACGTCCGTAGACTCATCAAGTTGAGGGATGCTCTAGGATCTACCAAAACTTTGAATAACACAAATCTACCGATGTTAACAAAGATATAGAGTAGACGATTATGGTCAGCAGTACTGAGCATCAGATCTTCATCTGTGAAGGTTATCCCAGACTATTCTTTCAACGAGCAAACTTCATCTGAGGATGTGTTGGAAAACTGGGCTAAAAAAATCTTTGGGTAAAGCAAAGCTGTAACCAGAGACTCTCTCATCTCCTTTGAATGGATTAGAGTGTCGTAGATTGCCGTAGATGCTTAATTTGACCGACAACTTCCTAAGATGAGCTAGCATGTTGTAATCCACTTTGTAAGATCCTCTAATTTTCTCTTGATTATGTAGTTCTTCCACTAGCAGAGGTGGAGGTAGCTCTTCTTGAGTTGCTATTTGCTTTCCTTTATCCGTCGGAGCTGACCTCGGAAGTAATACTCTCCCGCTCCTCAAGTTTACTTCTCTAATTTCCTCTTCCTGAGATACCATTATCGAATCTTCCGGTGTTTCTTCTTTGTCAGAAAGATCTAAGTTGATGGTGAGTGGTGCACCATGGCATTCAAGGATCAGTTCCTCACACTCAACACAATCGTAAGAGGTGTTGTCGATGTCTTATTCGGTCTTATTAACAAGTTCATTAGACTTAAACATGATTTGAGGATCATTTTGGGAATTGAGATCAACGTTAGATTGGTAATAGTTGATCACATTGAGCAAAGTCAGTTACGTTATCACTAGAAACAGTTAAAATATAGTCAAAATCATAATTATTATATCCATAAGACCCTAGACGGGTAAAAAGATAATCATACAAGGTCAGGGGTTCGAGGATTTTCTTTCCTAAATCCAAGACAACCAATCTAGCAGAGGCAACCCCTATCCTACCCCCCGTACTATCAGTCCTCATGCTGGTATACTTCTTCTTCTTCTTCTTTGACGATGACAGATCTTCTAGTGAAATCTTCATCTCTGGTTTGGCAGGCTGAAGTCTTTGAACAGAAGCGTGCCTTGAAGCTGACTGGATTTGGTTTAGGACCCTCTTGAGCTTGTTCCAAGTCGTACTCCATCCATCCTTTCTAGTATACGGGTTAATTAGAGAGATTGTCCCAACCGAAATAATATTTATGGAACCATTTTTAAGTTCTTTTAAATATTCTTTTGAGATTGTTATATTCCCTTCTTTAAGATTCTTCTCAAGCCAATCCTTCAAGATAAAACATTCCTCTACAGTGTGTCCAAGAAATCTGTGATACGGGCAATAGTTCGGTTGATCTTTCTTGTCAACCTCTTCGGGTTTCTTTGGATCTGGTAATTTGAACTCAAGCTTCTTCATCAGACTTCTGAACATTTTGGATATCTCTTCATCTTTAAAGGAATACACTACTTTTTGTTGTTCTACCAAAGATATTCTCATATTCTCTGTTAGGTGTGATCCTCCCTGAGGTGGTCACTGGTTGGACTGGCCATACTGCTGTGTTTGTTGTGGAGCGTGTTGTGATGATGACTGATAGGGATTTTCCTCATGTATCTTCATTGGTTGTTTTCCTTTATCAACCATTGCCACTGTTCTGGACTTCTTTTCAAATACTCTTGTCGTCCTGGACTTCTCAGCCTTCTCATGAGAATCCATATATTTGACTTCTTCTTGCATATTGTTGGCTTTGTTGAGTAGCTTCTCGAAGGATTTAATGGTAAGTCCCTTGAGCATGAAAGCTACTAGCCCATGGATGCTCTTTAGTAAGATCTCAATTGCATGATCTTCCTATGGCTGAGGTTCACATTTCATGCTAAGTTTTCTCCACCTCAAAATGTAGTTCACTAAAGGCTCATTGGGCTTCTACTTTTCTACTATGAGATCTCTAATAGACACATTATGTTGTGCTTCTAAAAGTCCTCTTACTAACAACTGTTCTAGTTCAGTGAACGTCTTTACTGATCTATTGGGTAGTTCGGCATACCAATCAAAAGTGATTCCCGACGGCTGCTGATGAACTATCGAAAGAGTAGAGCTTCGTTACGCCCAGTATTATCACAACTGGCTTGGAAATGTGCTATGTGCTGGCTGGGATTTCCAGTCCCATCAAATATCTTAAAGTTTGGTGATACAAAAGTCTTAGGGTAGGGTACGCATTGAACTCCTCCGGGTAAGGTCTACCCTTTAAAACCAATGCTCTACCCTTTAACTGGGCTACGGCCTCCCGAACTTGTTCGACAATTTGCTTAAATTATTTTTCTAGCATAGCACTTGATAGAGAATCCTTCCTTTTTTGTTCATCTCTATTTGTTGAGGCAACTTCTCTCCTTTCATCCATAATGTGTATAATCTCTGGTTTATTGACTTTTGGAGAGGCTAACTGTGGGGGTTGACACTGTCTCTGAACTATGGCCATGATAGCCTTGACAGTGACCATATCTTCCATTCTTTTCTCCCATTGGCTGATTTACTCGTTACCCGTCCCTTAGGAAAACAACCCTACGCAGCTCATCTACATCGTTCTATACGACGAGAGGTTAAGCGTCGCAAGCAGGTGCTACGGCTTTGGTCTCGATGACATGCACATCCATGAAATCTTCCTCGAGGTAATCATTGAAGTCAAAATCTTCATCATCATCAATGGAAACTCCATGTTCTTGGGCTAACTCAGAAATATTGACCCTGAGCTTTTCGACCTTTTCTTAAATTATTGATTCTTGTAGCATTTTGAGATCTGGAGGACTTGGTTGGACGTCCTCCACTTATTTCTCCATATCACTAGCAATTGCTGTGACAATGTCAGATACTTCGGACCTTGGCTTCATTCCATGATCCTGCCCTACGGGCTTGCTGGACCGTATCAGTAAGGCAACCTTGGGTATCCATACCATCTTCTTTGACCGGTGATGTCTTGAGATGGAGTGTCTCAGCAAAAACATCGGCATGTCGAAGAGAAGTATTCTTCCCATGGTGCGGACCAGACACAGTACTAGGTAACCTCTTCATCTTTTCCTTCAAAGTCTTAAGAACATCCTTTTGGCCGGTAGTTGGTAGAGTTCTCAGACCCAGATGTGACTTAACTAGTCGACGACCCGTGAGTCTAATAGCAGTAGAATCCATGATATCAAAGGTGGTATCAACTCTGCTTCCCAAGCAAAACTAGATGGGAGGGGAAGGCAAACAGGTAAAGCTTCAGTTGACTTTTGAGATCACCTTACTGATCTGATGTCCCTTAAAATTTCTTTCTTCATGTGAGGGGATACTTCACGTCCCACTCATTTGAGTAACTTGCCAATTTAACAACCTTCTTTGGCAGCTAGTCTTTGGAAAATAATACTAACTTGGGTGATAAGAGTAGGCTTCTTCTTCTCCCCACCATATCCATGAGGTGACGGTAAGGTACCGGAGAAGGTCCCGGAGATCTTTCGGATACTGTCGTACCCATTAGTATCCATTAAGGGATGGAACCTACTCCCTTGCAGAAGTGAATAGATCTTTGGTAATTCGACTCTTCCTGGTGAGGAACTTCATCAACAGGTACTTCCTTAAGAATCTGGCCTTTAGTAGCCCTTCGAACCTTTCGGCTGCAGTTTCTCCTTTGAGTTCGGGTTAACGGTGCAATCCTCAAACTCGATCCTATTTCAAGCACTGACGGTGGGACAACCAATTCTTTAGTCGGGTCTTTGACGATCATAACTTCCTTTCCCTTAGCAAAAATGGGAACAGCTGACTTGGTAGGTGTCGTGGTGGCAGTAGTCTTAAACTTCTTGTAAGAAGGGAAATCCTGAGGGCAGCGGGCAGCTCAGGTTAAACTCAGTAGACGGTTCTTGAACTTTCATTATGACGAATGGGGCTTTCTCAAGAACGACGTCGAGATCTTTATATCCCGCTCTGAACTTGATGGTGGGAGTGACATTGTGGGCACTGCGGCTCTGCTACAGGTTGCAACAAAAAGTGAGCGTTGGGAATGCCATCGCAGCAGCTGCAAAAAGAAAGCTCTGGGGTCAATTATTTGGCCAACACCTTGTAATCTTAGTGCGAGCACTAAAAGCACTAAAAATTAACATACCTTGTAATCTTAGTGCGAGCACTAAAAATTAACATAGGTCGATCTGTAGATCAGGTAAGTCTTTATTTAATAGTAAAAATAGTTTGAAGTTAGTAAAAATAGTTTGAAGGTAGAAAAATTTAATTAATATAAGGAAAATTAAAGAGCGCACGCAAAACAATACGATCCAATTTAATTTGCAAAATAACAAATTGAACTCGAAAGGGAAAAAGTGTAGTTTAGGACCCAGTGCGGGACCAACTTAACAATGCACAATGCCCAGGTGGAACTAGTCCACCAACACACCTATTGGGGGTTCGACCCCACACAAAGATTAAAAAGTCCTTAATTGCCTTCTGAACCTCCCTGTTTGTAGGTGATCGAACAGACGGTCTTGAAGTCCAAAAGAGTTGACCATACTATCCCAAGATAGAAATGGGTAAAGCATGCCATCGGAAGAAGGGTAATTTGGTCCAACAGGGGTGTAGACACATTACTGATGTTATGATGATAATATTTCTTGATTTAAATGGAGAGAAAAGCCCATCCCCAGCGGAGTCGTCAGAATCTGTCGACAATATTTTTGCTTAGAGGAGTTGCCTGTTAGATGTTGTTGGATGCCAGAATCGGAATCTCCCATATTTTTCTAGTTTAAATGAAAGAGCATGATACCTCAAAACCTGTATCTATCCCGAAGGATAAACACAAGGCTTAAGGATGAGGCTCAATCAAATAAATTAAGAAATATATGACATCCGTTTGGTTTGTAAAATTATTTTTTTGCCGACAAGTTTCTCTATTTAATACAAAGACTTAAATAGGGCTTTTATTAAGCTGGGTTCGAAAAAGCTTCCTATAAGAACAAGCCCCTTAGTTAATTACATCTTAGATAACCAAAGTTACCTAAGAAAACTCTTGATAAAAATTAGGAAATATTATCTTCAAAAAAGGTAAAAAAGATAGTACTTTTCAACGAAATCAAATAAAGAGGTGTGAAAGGGGAATGTCTCAATTTTGAACATTTTATTGTAGAGTCCACAGGAGGAAGAACTAGAGGATGTCATAGATCCGAAGGAGAAACTCGGTGACTTGCCATGCTACCCTATGGTTTGGCATCAGTTTAGAGGAGAAATATTTAAATGTTTCATCCTATAAATTTAATTAGTTTAGGCTTACATTCGTGTGAAATAATCACACAAATAGCCTAGAAGGTGTGAGGGTTTAGGTCGTGACCAACGACAACTTCAGAATCCTAAGATGAGTTAGGAATTATATTATGTAGCAGGGCTATACAAAAGCCTAAAGATAATTTGAGGATTTATGTTGCTTAAGCAAACAACCTCGAGATCCTATGGCTTGTTATTTAGTACTTAAGAAAGATATGTTGTTGTAGATCCTCTTGCTGTTGAAGATGGTTGTGCTGCCTGATACGACTAAAATATATAGTGTTTTTAGATACATTTTTATATCTGTTGTTGAGATATTGCAGTTTAATGGAAGATATTTTTGTGTTTTTCTTTCAGGTACAGGTAGAAAGGTGAAAAATGCTTAAAGGAGTGAAAAATGATCAAATTTTGAGCAAATAGGTGAAAAATGTACAAAAGAGTTTTGGGGCTTAAGTGCCAGATCTGGCGCTTAAGCGCAGGTAAACAGAGAAGGTTGTGCCTAAGCACTAGAGGCCCCACGTTTAAGCACCAGTGGCAGTTTTTGGACACGTAAATTCAATTTTTGTGAATTTTAAAGAGGTTTTTGAGGCACCTATTGGCTTAATAGGTGGTTACAACCACCATGGATGAAAATTATTGCAAATAGCGATATGATGCATCTCTTGGGGAAATACATCGAATCAAGACACATTTTGAAGAGATACCAATGCACCTTTTGGAGAATTATAAAAGAATAAGAGTGAGATTTTGAAAGGGGTCCTGAAAGTACTGGGAAAGTTTTGAAAGTTCTGAAAATGGGGAGTTAGTTGGAGAGATTATCAGGCACCACATATTTATCCTTTTTATTTTTGTTTTATATTGAGGGTGTTGTAAAAGAGAATAGATTCAAAGGAACTTCAAGAGTTTGGTCAAGGACTTAAGATGAGTTTTAATCTTTTGTTCTAGATTACTTTTTGTTTTAATTGAGACTTGTTGTTGGTTTGACAATGATTTCTACTTTTAAACTAAAGTGTGGTTTTATTTTCTCCATGGATTCTAAGTAGTTTTCCTTATCTTTCTTCTTAAAATGATAAGTAATTAAGTGTTGGATGGAAGTTGTGGAGAGTATTGATCTTTAATGTTGGAAGTAGTTGTGATGATTCAAATCCATGTTCTTCATTTACTTCTTGATTTGACCAATCTAAATGTTAAAATTTGTTGTGAGAACATGCAAGAACCGCGATAGTATTATCTCAGTCAACAATTGGAAAGAACCACATGAGGTTGTATGAATGAGAATGTAGTTCATATGATTGAGTGCAAATAAATACAGAAATATTCATTGAAGGGTGTAGAGTTAGAGGACTTGAAAGTTTCAGGTTAAAGCCCCCAACTTGGTTTATTGTTTTAGGTTCTGATATGAGATGTTAGCCCTCAGGCGGAGGGAATCGAGGGAACTCTAGAGTGAGAGTTAGTATCTTCCTTGCCTAGCCGGTCCTAAGAACTATTCAAACTTTAAATTAGTCAATGTTCTTTATAGCATCTCTAATAAAGGTAAAGAATATTATTGCTCATATTTGGAACAGCACAATATGCTTACATCCACAACAAAATTCCTATACTTATTACTGATTCATGATAAGGAGAAAGATATTTTCATATTTAGTGTTTGTCTTCTACAAAAACTCAAGTTATCTTTTTAAGTTTGTACTATATTTGTCAAAATATTAAAATCGCCAAAAATATTTAAACTTTCTTTATTGCAAAAATGTCTTTAGTTTAAATAATTATCTTTTTTAAAAATAGAAAATTTTCCAGAAAGTACATATTGCACATCTTCCCTGTGGGTTTGACATTCAAGTCTTAATAAAAAATTCCTATATTACTTGATAACGATATTTATACTTGCGTAGTATCCCAATATATATATATAAATTAAAAAATATATAAATTAAAAATTAAATTCTTATTTTTTTCAAGATCAAGTTTTTGGTTTTGTTGCAAAATAAGGAATTATAAGTAAAAAATATAATCAGAATTATTGTTATATTGTTGCATATAAGCAGTTTCAGTATCAAGTTGTTGGCACCGTTGTGGGGAAGTGAAGTGAAAATTATGAAGAATCTAATGATTTAAAAAGCAAATTTCTCTTTTTAGAAAGTCTTTTTTAAACTTTAAGTTATTATATTTTATTTTGTGTGTGTTTAGTTTTATTTTATTTTATGTTAGTGTATGTGTAGTTCAGATTCTAAAAGACGAGTGCCCTATGATTCTAAATTAGAGAGAACTGTTAGAAAAATCAGAAAAAACAAAAAAAATTAAAAATCTTAAAAAATCAAAAATAATTACAAAAATGGCAAACCAAAATGATCAAAATGCTGAAATTCAACAAGAGTAGACCTTTACAAGATTATGCCAACCCTATTGTAGATGAACTTCATTGTAGTGTTCAAAAACCTACTATAGTGGCTAATTCATTTGAGCTTAAACCTGCTATTATCCAAATTGTATCAAATAATCAGTTTAGGGGATCATCAACTAAAGATCCAAATTTACATCTCCAATTTTCTAGAATTGTGCGCTACATTTAAATATGATGGTGTATCAGATGATGCCATAAGACTTAGGTTATTTCCTTTATCACTGAGGGATAAAGCTAAGATATGTTTGAATTCGTTAGCACCTGGATCTATCAGAACTTGGGGTGATTTAAAACAAAAATTCCTTGCTAAATATTTTCCACCATAAAAAAATGTGAAGCTTAGAAATAATATTACATCTTTTAATCAGTTTGAAGGGGAATCTATTTACAAAGCATGAGAATGATTTAAGAGAGAAAGTGTCCACACCATGCTATACCAGATTGGTTAATAATTCAAACCTTTTATAATGGATTAATTGATCCTCTTAGATCTATTATCGATGTCGCTACTGATGGTTCATTTATGTCAAAACCATTTCATGACGCCTATGCTTTAATTGAAAAAAATGGCTACCAATAATTTTCAATGACCTTCTAAGTGGGTGAATCCTAAGAAAGCCAATATTCATGAAATTGATGCATTTACTATGTTATCAAGTCAAGTTGCTGCAATTTTGAGGAAGTTAGACCAATTTGGAATGAATTTTTCTTTTTGGAATGAATTTTTTGGAATGAATTTTTTCAACCAATTTCCATGATTAAAGAGAATTCATTAGGCCAAATGGTAGATTCTCAAGTATCATTAGAAACTTTGAATGTCATAAGTAACCAGCAGAATAACCCATTTTCAAATTATTATAACCCAGGTTGGAAAAATCATCCTAACTTTAACAAGAGCAACAATTCAAGTGGTAATAATCAACAATGGGTGAACAACCAAGTAAACCCATTGGGAAATTGGAACAATCAAGGGAATAATAATCATAAATATACTTATCCTCCAGGTTTCAATAGTAATACATAATTTAAGGAGAAGAAGTTGTCTATAGAAGAAGTGGTGTTACAAATGGAAAATCAATTACAAAGTCAATGAGCTACAATTAGAAATTTTGAGAATCAACTTGGACAAATAATTAATTCATTAAGTAATAGATCCCAAGGAACACTTTCTAGTAATACTGAATCAACTCCAAAATAATAGAATAAAGAGCAAGTAAAAGCTATTCAAATTAGAAGCGAAAGAGAGTTGGAAGGTAGGGTTGAAAAAGAAATTGAAGTTGAGAGAGAAGAAATTGAAGAATCAAAAGAGGACGCTCCAAAAGATTTTGAAAGACCAATTTCTGCACTAAAATTTGATTTGGAAAAACCACCACCACCATTTCCTCAGATACTTCGTCAGTAGAAGTTGGATAAGCAATTTTCAAAATTTATGAAAATATTTAAGAAGCTTACAATTAATATTCCATTTGCTAAAGCCTTATAACAAATGCCAAGCTATGTAAAGTTTCTGAAGGATATTCTCAACAGGAAGAGGAACTTTGAAGATAATGAGAATATTGCACTTAGGGAGGAGTGAAGTGCTATAATTCAGAAAAAAGCTTTATGAAAAGCTTAAAGATCCCGATAGCTTTACAATTTCATATGCAATAAGAGACAGATTTTATAGGAAAGCTTTATGTGATTTAGGTGTAAGCATTAACCTTATGCCATTATCATTATTCAAAAGATTGGTATTAGGAGAAATTACCCCTACTACTGTAACTCTCCAGCTAGCAGATCTTTCGATAACATACCCTAAATGAGTTTTATAGAAGATTTCCTAGTGAAAGTTGATCAATTTATCTTTTCTATTGATTTCATTGTGCTAGATATGGAAAAAGATAAAGAGATACCTATCATTTTGGGGAGACATTTCCTAGCCACAGGAAGAGCAATGATAGATGTGCAGAAAGGGGAATTAACAATGTGCATCAATGATCAAATTATTAGTTTCAATATTTCAAGATCAATGAAATATCCTGCAAAATGTAAAGATGATGAATGTTATAGGATGGATGCTATAAGATGTCTAAGTGAATTCCATTCCAAAACAACCTATGAAGAAAAATCTGAAGAAAAGGAATTGGAACATAAGCAAGAAGAGGAATTAGATCGATGTGAAGAACTTTTTAAGGAAGATTCAAACTATGTACGAGGTGTTCGAGAAAGTTTTGAAGTTCTGGACACGATAGACAAAGATAAATCATTTTGTCCATCTATTGGAAAACCTCCAGAACTAGAGTTGAAGTTACTTCCTGATCATTTAAAATATGTCTCTTTAGGAGATTCCTCTACTTTACCTATTATAATTTTCTCAAAATTAACAATGGAAGAAGAAGAAAGGTTGATGAAAATTTTAAAAAATTTTAAGAAAACCTTTAGATGAACAATTGCTGATATTAAAGGAATCCGTCCTTCAATTTGTATGCATAGAATTCATATGGAAGAGAACTGCAAACCTAGGATTGATCCTCAAAGGAGACTGAATCCTGTTATGAAAGAAGTTGTTAAGAAAGAACTTTTAAAGTGGTTAGATGCTGGAATTATCTACCCTATTTCAGATAGTGCATGGGTTAGTCCAATTCACTGCATTCCTAAGAAAGGAGGAGTAACTGTAACTGTGAATGAATATAATGAATTAATACCTACTAGATAAGTTACAGGGTGGATAATATGCATTGATTATAAAAAATTAAATATTACCACTAGGAAAGATCATTTTCCATTACCTTTTCTAGATCAAATGCTGGGTAGACTAGCTGAGAATAAATACTTTTATTTTCTGGATGGATATACTGGTTTTTACTAATTACAATTATTTCCTGAGGATCAAGAGAAAACAACTTTTACCAGTCCTTATGGTACTTTTTCTTTTAGAAGGATGCCCTTTGGTTTATGTAATGCCCCTGCTACATTTCAAAGATGTATGATAGCAATTTTTTGTGATTTAATTGAAAAAGGAATTCAAGTATTAATGGATGATTTTTTAATGTTTGGAACTTCATTTGACTCATGTTTAGAAAAATTATCAAAAGTTCTTAAGTGTTGTGAAGAAAAAAATTTAGTCCTTAATTGGGAAAAATGCCAATTTATGATAGCAGGAGGAATTGTATTAGGTCATCAAATATCAAAAAATAGCATGGAAGTAGTTCCTGCTAAAATTCAAGTGATCGCTAATTTACCTTATCCAACAAATGTAAGAGAAATTAGGAGTTTTCTAGGACGTGCTGGATTTTATAGGCGATATATTAAAGATTTTTCAAAGATTGCTAAGCCTTTATGCCATTTACTGTAGAAAGCTGCAATTTTCAATTTTGAAAAGGAATGCCTAAAAGCTTTTAATTTATTAAAAGAAAAATTAATCACTACACCAATTATAATTTTACCAAACTGGGGAAAACCTTTTGAATTATTGTGTGATGCTAGTGATTATGCTATAGGAGTTGTTTTAGGACAAAGATATGGTAAAATTTTCAAAGTAATTTACTATGCTAGTAAAACTCTTAATGAACCTCAAATCAATTATACAAAAACTGAAAAAGAATTATTAGCAATAGTATATGCTTTTGATAAATTTAGATCATATTTAATTGAAACTCATTGTGTAGTGCATACAGATCATTATGCTATTAAGTACTTAATGAAAAAGAAAGATGCTAAAACTAGACTTATAAGATGGATTCTTCTTTTGCAAGAATTTGATATTGAAATAATAGATTGAAAGGGGACTGAAAATCAAATTACTGCTCATTTGTCCAGACTTGAGTTAGAAAAACCACTCTGTTTTGAAAAACAAATTAATGAACATTTTGCAGATGAAATATCATCCACTATTAATGAGTGGAGTGTTCCGTAGTATACCAACATTGTGAACTTTACTGTTAGCGATATTATACCCTATGGAATGACAGACCAACAAAAGAGGAAATTTATTTCTGAAGCTAAGACTTAGTTTTGGGATGACCCATTTTTATATAAACAAGGAAAGGATCTAATTTATATGCTAGAAGTTGAAATATTTAATGTTTGGGATTAGAATTCATGGGACCATTTATACCATCTTTCAAAAATTTATATATTCTGCTAGCAATGGACTATGTATCCAAAAAGATAGAAGTTGTTGCTTTACCTCAATGTGATGTTCAAAGTGTTGCAAAATTTTGGAAAAAGAACATATTTTATAGATTTGGGATGCCTAGAGTTATTATTATTGATGGGGGAAGTCATTTCAGAAATGCCATAATGGAGAAGTTATTAAAGAAATATCATATAAATCATAGGATTGCTACTGCTTATCCTCCTCAGACAAGTGGTTTGGCTGAATTATCCAATTAGGAAATTAAAATAGTTATCAAAAAATCTATGAATCCAAAATCTGTGAATTTATCGAAAAATCTGTGAATTCAACAAAAATGGATTGGTCAGTCTAACTTGACTATGCTTTGTGGGCTTATAGGACTGCATGCAAAACTCCTATAGGAACGTCCCCTTATAAGCTAATATTTTGGAAAGCTTTTCACTTACCAGTTGAACTTGAGCCTAAAGCATATTGGGCGATTAAAGAGTTTAATTATAATTTGAAAGATGCTGGTGAGAAAAGGTTATTGCATTTAAATGAGCTTGAAGAGATAAGGAATGAATCTTATGAGAGTGCCAAGATTTATAAATAACCCATAGTTATCACTGTGTTTTTATTTTGATTGTTGTTTTGTGTGTGATTAAGAAAATTGGGGTATAATTTTTGAAACTATTATGTGTTAGTAAAGATTTTAAGACATTATTTAGAGACCAAGGCATATTAGAATAAGAATTTGGATGTTGAGTTGACTACTGCAAAAATGTGCATTGGAGCTTAAGCATCAGATCCAGCGCTTAAGCGTCGTAGTTTAAACACATGTGAAAAATTAATATTCTAGAAGATTTAATCACCAATTAGCTTGTAAAAACATGCCAAGCCTTAGAGAGATTGTTGAAACCCTCTAGGGTTTCTTTGAATGATTGGAAGGATTTAGGCCTACAAATAGAATGGTTTTGTGAAGGAATTTCACCCAAGATCATTTCTAGCCCTAAAAGTCTAAGAGAAAGTGAGATTTAGAGAAAATGTCTTCATGGAAGAAGGATTTGAAGAAAAATAAAGAAACCATGAGGAATAGAAGAAACCATGAGGAATCACAAGAGATGTATAACAGTTTCTTAGCCGTTAGTATTGAAGGGATATCAGAGAAGATCAATAAAATGGAAAATACTATGGCTTTATTAGAAGATCAAT
>NW_018229561.1:1291-4539 GCF_001263595.1 Phalaenopsis equestris | reverse complement strand
ATTGGATGAATATTGGATGACAATTAAAGATGCAATTTAGCCACACAAGTTATATAGAGGAAGAAGATAAGGCGACGTTCATAAAGCAGAAGTCGATTGAATAGGATAGTATCAGAGCTCGTCACCACCATCTGTTTTATCAAGTCTATATTCCTAGAGAGACTAATGAAAGACAGGAATTTGTTCCTTCAAATGAAGAATGGAATTAAGTTTAGTGTTAGAATTTGTGTGTTAGAAGTTGTTGTTTTCAAGTGGTTTAGTGTTTAAGTCTTATTTTAGTATTTATGACTTCTTATATGTGTTTAATTGTGAAATGAATGTTATGTATTTCTATTTAGGAAAATTTTCTCATCCAAGACTATTTGGAGTGATAATTAAGTGCTTAAAAGTATTTTTACTTGTTTTTGAATTAATATAAGTTTGTTTATATGAAAATTTGTGTAAGTTTTAGCCTTTAATTGAAATAGTTATTATGGAGGTTATTATAGAGAGTTGAAATAGTTATTATAGAGAGTTTTGAGAGAGGGGAGTTATAGGAAGTTGAAAATAGACATTTAAGTGCTATGAGACCATTTAGGGGTGGTTTACATAGGTAAATAGTGCATTTTACTTTAATTTGAAAAGTTTAAAAATCACGCATTGGCGCTTAAGTGCCACAACTCATACAACTCAGGCTTAAGCGCGAGCCAACCCAAGAGGCAGGCGCCTAAGCGTCACTTACCCGGACTTAAGCGCCAGTTCACAAAAATCGATTCACGAACAGTTAAAAGTGAAATTTTAGCCTGAAAATCACCATTTTTACGCCTCCCGTCACCTTCAACCTCTCAAAATCACAATTTTGGAAGGCTAGGGCACATCTAAAGTGAAGATTTCTTGGTGGAATCAAGTGAAATTTGCTAGATCCAAGTTCCTTGAGGTAAGAGCTTTACTTCTACGCATAAATTTTGGATGTTCACCATGTATTTTGAGCACATTTGGAGAAATTCAAAAATTCACAATTCATGGTGAAAAATGAGAAAAAGATCTATGGAAATTGTATGGGATGTGTAGATTATACTTTAGAAGTTTAGTTATACGTAGATTATACTTTAGAAGTTTAGTTTAGTAATTTAGACTTGATTTTTGAAGTTATTTTTGGAATTTATAAAATTTGTAGAATGGCACCAAGAATGAAGAGGAGTAAAGGAAAGAGCTTTTTGGATTCTAGTAAATTTGTTAGTTCGAAGGCTCAATATCGGTACAGTGATGCATTGCAATCAGAAAAACTGATCTAGGAGCGGTGTTTTAGGAATCTAGGTGGGGACGTAGAGAATTTGATAATTCGTCGAAAGTGGGAACAATTCTGTTGTTTCTCTACTGTGGCAGTTATTTCTGTTGTTAGGGAGTTCTACGCAAACCTCCCTGAGGCTGAAGACAATAGAGTCATGGTTCGAGGAAAGTTGGTACATTTTTCATCAGAGGTAATCAACTTGCTTTATCATCTGCCACCTAATACGTTATGTTTTTATGCAAATTATAGTCCAAATAAAGTGGAGTTAGATGAAATTATTTCTTACATGACTATTGGGAGAGGACTTTGGAAGATCACTAATCAACTTCCCAACTTCAAAGTTATGTGCACCTTCAAAGGCCTGACACTATTTTATTTATGCTCATCTGCTACCAAAAAATCATCTCGACATTAAATTATTGTATCCAGGAAGGAAAGTTCATCAACATAGGAGCTTTGATTTTTCTGACTATCATCAGTTCTGTCACTGTCATTACAACTGCAGGTTTGAGATTTGCTTCCTTGATCTTTTTTTTTTGTGTGAGCAGGCTGGAGTTAAAAATGATAGCTGGGAGGAAGTGTTGTTACCTCTAAAGTCCATCACTAAGGTGAATGTGAAGACTTATTCTGAGCATTCATTTTTATGAGCATTCTATTTTTGGCTGGAGAGGAGAATTTTCTAGGAGTTATGGAATGGAGATGTCTGCTGCTTCTACCTCTGTTGTTTCTTCATCTAGACCATCTACCTCACGTGCTTCTACATCTAGAGGTGAGTCTACTGAGACCCAAGATCAATTATTGTAGAGGATGATGGATAATATTAATTTTATCGCTCATAAGGTACAAAATTTAGAGCGTTTTGCAGAGCATACTAATAAGTATAATAGGAGAAAAAGTGATTATGAAGATAAGTTTTACTCATCTTTAGAGAGCCTCATTAGGGGTAACCAAGGAGTGCAATTTCCTCCATATCCTAGATACACTAATTATGAGCCTGCAAAAATTCGGGATAGCGGTGATTCAGAGGATGAAGAGTAGAACTAAGAGATCTATTTTATGATTGTTATGTGATATGAACTATGTGGTTTGGGCTTGCTATATTTGCATCTGCATGTTGGATTGAACTATGTGATGTGATGTGTTTTTATGTTTTGGACTTGAGACATGTCTGTATGTTTACTTGTTTAGATATTGTGATGTGTGAGACTTATATTTTTAATTGTATTGTAATGTTTGTGTTAGTTAGTAGTTTGTTTTAAATTTTTTGGGTAGTAACTGTTGTGATGTGATTTAGTTAGTTTAGAACTTAACTTAATTCTGTCTTTTGTAAAGTTGAAAATCTTGCTTAGGAAACTGCTACTCTGTATTTTTCTTTTATCATGTTAGTGTGTTTGTTTTTATGTTAAGATTATGAAGTCAAATTAGTGTGTTAGTTTGCTTTTATGTTTATACCCACTGTTTAGAAGTCTATTGAATCTCTACATGTTAAAATGAAATGAATTAGAAAATTTGATTAAAATTAATTTTATTCCTATTTTTAGTTTTATACTTGTATCATTAGGGTACAAAAATTCCTGTTAGCAGTTATTTTAACTTTCATTCCTACTTATATATATATTTGATGCTAAAATATTTAATATGTTAAAAATTTAAGTTTGGGGGGGATTAAAAATATTTTTAAAACATTAATATTATTTGTTCTCAAATGAACTACAAGTGAATTTGATTTGAAAAGAAAAATAATCATGTATATGAAGTTATATTAGGGAGATAAAATTTGATTATAAAAATGAGTAACAAAATTTTGTTAAAATTCTGAGTAATGAAGAAAAACTTTCAGTTAAAATTTTTAGTGTAGAAAATGCTAAATATAGTGTAACCATCTTTTGTAAGAAAAATTATATTTTTGAATAATTTAGAAACTTAGACTTTTATTTTTAATACTTAAATTTCTTTTATTAAAAATAATTTTCAAAGC
>NW_018229561.1:0-1120 GCF_001263595.1 Phalaenopsis equestris | reverse complement strand
AAGAAGAAGAAGAAAAAGTGAGGGAGGAGAAGCTTGAGGATTAGTGCCTAATCAAAAATTGGTTCTACATTTGATCTTTTTAAAGTATAAAACTTGAGAAAATCTTAAGCTTATAGATATATATAGTAAGTAAAATTATTCTTAATAAAAATTTTTAAGTGGAGATAATAAAAGAACAAAATTCTAAATTAGATAATAAAAGAAGTGAATTCTAAATTTGGAAGACTTACAATATTTATGAATTAGATAGGAACTTATATTTTCATCTTTCTTAACAGTAAAAATTTCTAAAGTTTAAGTTGGTCTCATTTACTGAATATTTTTTCTAAATTGGACTACTATCTTTCTAAATCAAAATTTTAGTAATTTCTAAAGAAACTCATATACATATCATACATATTTAGTTTTTAAAGATTGAAGTGTCACTTGAGGGCCATTTTAAGTTTGGGGGATTTTAAGTTTGGGGGATTTTGATATGCCTAAAAAATATAGTGTTTTTAGACACATTTTTATACCTCTTTTTTAGATATTGCACTTTAATGGAAGATATTTTTGTGTTTTTCTTTCAGGTATAGATAAAAAGGTAAAAAATGCTTAAAGGAGTGAAAAAGGATCAAATTTGGAGCAAATAGGTGAAAAATGTGCAAAAGTGTTTTGGTACCCAAGCGTCAGATCCGGTGCTTAAGCGCTGGGTAAACAAAGAAGGCCGCACTTAAGCGCCAGAGACCCCGTGCTTAAGCTCCAGTGGCAGTTATTAGATGAGTAAATTTGGTTTTTGCAAATTTTGAAGAGATTTTTGAGGCACCTATTGCCTTAATAGGTGTTTACAAGCTTTAATAGTTGTTAACACCCACCATAGATGAAAATTATTGTGAAAGGATGCATCTCTTGGGGAAACAAATCGGGAAACAAATCGGACCAAGATACATTTTGAAGAGATACCAAGACACCTTTTTGAGAATTATACAAGAAAGAAGATTGGGACTTTGAAAGAGGTGCTGAAAGTACTGGAAAAGTTTTGAAAGTTCAAAAATTAGGGAGATAGTTGGAGGGATTTTCAGGCACTACATATTTATCCTTTTTTGATTTCTAGTTTTATATTGAGAGTGTTGTAAAAGAG
>NW_018229560.1:0-214 GCF_001263595.1 Phalaenopsis equestris | reverse complement strand
GGGGAGAGCAGAGAGATACTGAGATAAAAGAAGAGAGAGAGAGCGACATATAAAAGAGAGAGACAAAGGAATAGAGAGCAAGAGATTGATGGGAGAGCTAGAGAAATGAGAAAAGATAGAGACAAACGAGAGTGTGTGATATTGAGAGAGAGAAGAAAAGTAAAAGATAAAACAACAAAGGGGGAGAGAAAGAGAGGGGTGAAAGAGGGATAAA
>NW_018229559.1:0-243 GCF_001263595.1 Phalaenopsis equestris | reverse complement strand
CTATCAATTAGATGCCTGAATTTGTCTAAAGAGAAGAAAAAATTGTGTTTAGGAAGATTATTCAGAAGATATTGGAGGGTTATATTTACGTTATACTCTCTTGTAACTTCCATGTAACATACTTGTAATCTAAAAATAAGTTTCGCGCTTCTATTTTCATATATTTTTAGGTTACAAGTAAGTTACAAGTAGATTACAGAGAAGTTAAAAAAAGATTATGTAATACGCATTTCTTTCTAGGGA
>NW_018229558.1:0-203 GCF_001263595.1 Phalaenopsis equestris | reverse complement strand
TTCGTGCTTACCCTTTATTGCTTCCTCTCTCCTTCCCTAATTCCATCGCTCCCTATCTCTCACTTGCTCTCCCTCAGTTGCTCTTGCTCTCTCTCTTTCTCATCTCTCCCACACGCCTCTCTTGCAATCTTTACCTATCTATCCCTCTCTCTATCTCTATGTCTTATATCAATCTTTCCCACTCTCGCATTCCCACTCTCCCT
>NW_018229557.1:0-3383 GCF_001263595.1 Phalaenopsis equestris | reverse complement strand
CATGAAAACCAAAACTGCTAGGATAGTCATAAAACTAAAACCAAAACTAAAATCAATCAGGATAAAATTTACCACCACAACATTCAAAATATAAGATAACTAAAAATTTAATCACAAACATAACAATAAAATAATAATTGCAACTAAATTAAGACATCTATATCGAATGATCGGGAATCTTTCAGAGGAGGTAACCTACTGTTGCTAACGAGGCTTCCCACTATCTAAATGAAAGTATGGGACTAATTAAGTTGAGTTTAGTAAGTTCATTTGAACTAAGTGAATCCGATAGAAAGTAGTAGTGTCGGAATGAGGGAACCGTAGGATCCTAAATAGTGTCACTCTAATCAACTTTAATATGCCGCCATAATATTTAAATGACCATAACCATAGGGACATCTGATTCCACATCATAACCTGACACATTATAAAACTTAAACTCACCACAATGAGGAGCTTGGATCTAGCATTGTGGGCAGCATGGCCATCTTCAACAGCAAAACCTGTCTACAACAACATATCTTTCCTTAGAATTAAATAACCAAGCCATATAATTTCAAGGTTATTTTCTTATGTAACATAAATCCTCACGCTATCTTTAGGCCTTTGTTTAGCTCTGTTATACAATATAAGCCCTAACTCGTTTTAGGATTCTGAGGTTGTCATTCGTCATGAGCTAAATCCTCACATCTTTCAAACAATTTGTGTGATTGTTTCACATAAGTGTAGGCCTTAAATAAATAAAATTGGTAGAAAGAAACACTTAAATAATTTCTCCTCAAAATTGAATCCAAACAATACGCTAGCTTGGGAGGTTACCGAGGTTCTCCTCTGGATTTATGACATCCTCTAGTTCTTCCTAATTTGGATTCCAAAAAATAAAATGTTTCAAATTTGAGCTATTCCCCTTTCACACCTTTTTGTCTGATCTTGTTAAAAAGTCTTATACTTTTGATCTCTTTCAAGATAACATTTTCTAATTTTTATCAAGAGTTTTCTTAGGTGACTTAAGTTATCTAAGACGTAATTAACTATAGGAACTTGCTCTTATAGGAAGATTTTCTGAACCCAACTTAATGTAAACCCTATTTAATTCTTTGTAATAAATAAGGAAACTTGTCGGCAAATAAAAGGGTTTCGCAGACCAAACGAACGTCATATACTTCTTAGTTTAGTTGATCGAGCCTCTCACTCAAGTTTTGTGTTTATCTTTCAGGATAGATATAAGGTTTGAGGTATAATGCTTTTCATTTAAACTATGAAAATTATAAGGCCGGTTTGATTTCATATTTTTCTAAACTATATATATATATAAATATATATATAAACACACACACATCCTATTTATAGTAGCTCATTTATACAGTTATAAAAAGGGGAGAACTATTTTAATATAATGTATGTATGTATATATATATATATATATTTATATTTATATTTATGTAAATTAAATGTTCTTCCAAAGCGGGCGACAGGATTTCGATTTCGGTGACCGACAGCTTCTAACGGGCAACCCCTCAACCCAAAATCGTGTCAACAGTCTAGTGGTGCTTAAGTACCATGTTTGGGTGCTTATGTGCTAGGCACAGGCACTTAAGTATCCAGTTTCAACCCCCATGGCATCGATGTTCCCCTGTTCAACCCAGTTTGCTCCATTTTGGTCCATTTTTGTTCCTTTTGCTCCAATCACTCCAAATTTTTTAATTTGATGTACCTACAACCAATAACACAACAAAAAATACATTTAAAGTGTAATATCATTACAAAATATAGCACGAAAAATGGTACATTTTTAGGCACATCAAAATCCCCCAAACTTAATCATTACTTGTCCTCATGTAATACTATGTTCTTAAAATAATTTGTGTAGATTAGAGTTAGTGGGTCATCTTTTGAATTACTAAAAATTTGTTCTAAAAATTTGATATTTCAAATTAGAAGAACTTCTAGTGAGTCAGACTACCTCAAAGTCTAAAATATTTATCATCAAATTTGGGAATTTGTTTCCCTATCTACTTAAGAAATATATGCAGATTTTTCAAACTTTAGATTCTATGAACTTTACTTTCTAGACTTAACACCTTTCTTAAAAATATTTTTTTCTAATATAAGTATAAAACAAAGCTTAGGATTGTTCTAAGTTCTTTACTCTAGAAAGACTCAAGTGAAACTATTTTTTTATTAGAACCTCTCCTCAAGCTTCTCCTCACTTTTATTTTTTGTATTTTCATTTTCTTTTTTGAGAATCTTTTCGATCCATTCTTTTATTTTCTACTATTTTTTATTTTCCTTTATTTATTTGAGAATTACTATTTCTTGTGAAGTCCTTAAATAATTTTGAACTCCACTATCCTCCTCTAAAGTTAAAACTTATTATTTTCCCTCACTTGAAAAGATATATATTTTCTTTAAATACTTTCTAGAAGAGCCTTAAATGTTTCAAAATGAAAATTCTAATAATTTTTAATTTTTCAAAATATAATTCTTCCTACTAAAGATAGTTATTCATTTTCCCAAGTTCTCCACGAAACATCCTGAACTATAGGTTCACTCTTTTCACTAAAGATATCAACTAAGTTTTCCTACTCCATTTCTATACTTAAAATTCTAACTTCCTTAAGGAGGTTCCACATAATAATAATCAATGAAAATAAAATACAAATTTATTTGTAATGCTTCTGAAAACAAGTAAGGTTTAGATTTGGAATATTTTTCTTTTCCATAAAAACTTAAGCTCAAACATATGTAACAATGAAGTACAAAAATATGCAGGAGGGAAAGATCACTTTTATAATTTACTACACATCATGAAAATTTATCAACAAATAACACATGGTAGAATATTGCAGTAGAAGCTAAATCTAGCCTAAACATGCTTAGAATAACACTATAAAAGAATTTTAACTAGTAGAACAAGTACAATTAAACTTTATAAAGGAATTGTTGGATGCTAACAAGTTTAAAATATTGAGATAAGTTTAGATAGTTTAAAATATTGAGATAAGTTTTGTCATCTCCAATGACTCATTCAACATGACTCACAAACATAGACACACAAACTCCATTACATAGACTCACAGATTCATAAATAAAAAAATGAGGTTAATTCGATCTCCCTTCTACTCACATTTCCCCTCCTTGCTTTCAATTTCTAACAGAAGAAACTACACTAGCATTTGGGTGTATTATAAAACTATATATGGTTATCACCCATGGTCCAAAATCTCATCATTTGTTACCAATTTCAAGGTTACTCTAAATCTAACGTACAAACTATCTGGTAAACAAAACTAGTGTAATTCATCCAGATGTTGTTCACTAAGTAATTTCATAACCTTACTCAGCAAAAAAAAGTCAGATAAAGGAAGTAATAGAGTTGAAAT
>NW_018229556.1:0-1875 GCF_001263595.1 Phalaenopsis equestris | reverse complement strand
TTTACATCTTACCAATTTTCTAGATTTATGTGCTACATTTAAATACGATGGTGTTTCGATGATGTCGTAAGACTCGGGTTATTTTCTTTCTCACTGAGGGATAAGACTAAGATGTGGTTGAATTCATCAGCACCTGAATTTATCAGAAGTTGGGGTGATTTAGCAAAAAAATCCTTTCTAAATATTTTCCATCATAATAAACTGTGAAGCTTAGAAATGATATTACATCTTTTAATTAGTTTGAAGTGGAATCTATTTATGAAGCATGAGAACTATTTAAAGTACTCTGAAGAAAGAGTTCACACCATGCTATACCAGATTGGTTAATAATTCAAACCTTTTATAATGGATTAATCAGTTCTCTTAGATCAAATATCGATGCCGCTGTTGGTGGTTCATTGAAGTCAAAAAAGCATTTCATGATGCTTATGCTTTAATTGAAGATATGGCAACCAATAATTTTCAATGGTCTTCTGAGATGGTGAATATAAAGAAAGTAGCCAATATTCACAAAACTGGTGCATTTACTATGTTAGCAAATCAAGTTGCTGCAATTTCAAGGAAGTTAGACCAATTTGGAATGAATTTTTCTCAACCAATTTCCATGATTGAAGAAAAATCATTAGGACAAATAGTAGATTCTCAAACATCATTAAGGACGTTCAACTTTGAATTCCATAAATAATAAGTAAAATAACCCATATTCCAATTTTTACAACCCAAGTTGGAAGAACCATCCCATCTTTAACTGGAATAACAATTCAGGATGTAATAATCAGCAATAGGGAAAAAACTAGGGAAAACCTTTGGGAAACTGGAACAACCAGAGGAATAATAATTATAGTTTCAATAGTAATACACAATTTAAGGATAAGAAGTTTTCTATAGAAGAAGTGGTTTACAAATGGGTAATCAGTTAGAAAGTCAAGGAGCTACAATTAGAAATATTGAGAATCAACTTGTGCAATTTACAAGTTCATTAAGCAATAGCTCCCAAGTAACACTTCCTAGTAAAACTGAATCAAATCCAAAATACCAAAATAAAGAACAAGTTAAAGTCGTACAACTTAGAAGCGGAAGAGAGTTGGAAGGTAGGGTTCAAAATGAGATTGAAGTAGAGAGAGAAGAATTTGAAGAATCAAAAGAGGACGCTCCGAAAGATTCTGAAAGACCTATTTTTCAGCAAAAAATTGTTATACAAAAACCACCACCTGTATTTCCCCAGAGACTTCAACAACAGAAGTTGGATAAGCAATTTTCAAAATTTCTAGAAATATTTAAGAAGCTTACAATCAGTATTCCATTTGCTGAAGCCTTAGAACAAATGTCAAGCTATGTAAAATTTATGAAAGATATTCTCAACAGAAAAAGGAAGTTTGAAGATAATGAGACTGTTGCACTTAGTGATGAGTGTAGTGTTATAGTTCAAAAGAAACTTCGTGAAAAGCTTCAAGATCCTGGTAGCGTTACAATTCCATGTGCAATAGGAGACTAATTTTATGAGAAAGCTTTATGTGATTTAGGTGCAATCATTAACCTTTTGTCATTATCAATATTTATAAGATTGGGATTAGGAGAAATAACCCCTACTACTGTAACTCTACAGTTAGCAAATTTTTCAATAACCTATCCTAAAGGAGTTATAGAAGATGTCGTAGTGAAAGTGGATAAATTTATATTTCCTGTTGATTGCATTGTGCTAGAATGGAGGAAGATAAAGAGATACATATCATTTTGAGGAGGCCTTTCTTCGCCACAGGAAGAGTAATGATAGATCTGTAGAAAGGGGAATTAACAATGTGGGTTAATGATCAAACCGTTAATTTTAACATTTCAAAGTCAATGAAACACCCTACAGAAGGTAAAGATGATGAA
>NW_018229555.1:2658-3169 GCF_001263595.1 Phalaenopsis equestris | reverse complement strand
AATCTCAAAATTTGGTTTGCTTACAATCAAATTCAGCATGCGTATCCCAATCGCGAAAAACACCCCAATCGCGAAAAACAGGTGTTTGGCTCGCAGCGCGCGGCGCAGCAAAGTTAAAGCGGGAAAAAAGCGGGAAGTGATATTCACCCCTGCGGCAGAGCTTTTATGTAGCGAAAAGGATCATTTTGCCCCGCCAAGAACCCTCGTTCCTCCCTCCTTGCCGCTTGAGTTCTTCTTCCCGCAGCCCTTTCTTCTTCCCGCCCTCCTTTTGCCCTGCCAAAAACCCCGTGCCCTCGCTGTCTCACTCGTTTGCCCTTGCTGCGTTGCTCCTCCGGCCATTGCTCCTCCGCCCCATTCCTCCGTCGCTCCTCCGCCGAAAGTCAGGCGAGAACCTCAAGACCCACAGCTGAAGCGGAGGAGAATCAGGCTAGCAGGTATTCATTTCTTCGACTGTTGAAATGCTAGGGTTTTTACCCTCTGTAAGAAATTTTGTGCAGCTCTATAATATCAA
>NW_018229555.1:0-2116 GCF_001263595.1 Phalaenopsis equestris | reverse complement strand
TTTTTTATGGAACAAAGATGAATCTGGGCTTTTGGTTCTACTTTTTCTTTTCCGCAATGAGCTCTGAAAATGAATAGCTTGGTGTAATTTGGATGAGGTTGATTTTTTTGAGCTTTAGAACTTGTATTTGAAAAATAAATTCACTTATTACTTTATAGTTCTTGCCAATTAGTTGAAGGTTTCTATGACAAAAATTAAAATACTATGAAGTAAAATAAATTTACTTGCTCTTCAATTTCTTCAAACCAATCTTTTCTACTCTCGTTGACCTCACACCTCACTTTAATTGATTTGAATTCTTCCATTGCTTGATTGCTTGAGAATATTTTTTTTTTTATTTGGATGTTGTTTGATCCTGTTTTCTTCTGCATTCTTATCCATTTTGCTGTTAAATCATAGATTAACAAATACAACTGCACCATCACTCGATCAAAGGTAAATTATCATGTTCTCCTTCACAATTTGTTGAAGTCTATCTTGTTAGTACCAAAAAAAAAAAAGAATTAATTATAGTTTTTTTTTTCAAGTTGAAACCGATGTATGTTCAAGGTTGCTAGTTTTGATTGAGTCGTGATCTATTTATATGTTGAATTAATTTACAAATTTGTGATCTGTTCATATTTAACACTAATTGTATGTATTTACATACTTGCAAATCTAATATTTTCACTTTTCAGTTCACTATTTATATTCATTAATATTTTTCATATTTTTGTTATAGTAATCTCATGGATAGTAAGCATTGTGAGAAAAAGATATGAAAATAATATTTTGCGATCTTTGTATTAAAGATATTGAACGGGGAAATAGACTAACAACCCATTTCAATAAAGAAGGCTGGCAAAATATTATAAAAAATTTTTAGGAACGTACAGGCAGGGAATATGCAAGGTTGCAAATGAAGAACGAGTGAGACTTAATTAAAGAAGGACTTGAAACTTTGGAAAGAGCTTAAAAGGGGATCAACAGGATTGGGATGGGATCCAGTGAAGCGAACAATTGATGCACCTGAGGAATTGTGGGCTGAAAGACTTGCGGTAAGCTTTGTTTGTAAACTTCTTTATTTTGTAACTTTCTATTTTGTTCTAATTGGGTGTCTATCAATTTTTGTATAGGTGGTGCCTGATGCAAAAAAGTTTAAGCTTTCTGGAATTGAGTCTGAATTAGAGGAGAAACTATACTGCATGTTTGAGGGAGTGGTTGCAACAGGGAAGTATGCATGTGGCCCAAGTGAGACAGGGAATTATGCATGTAGCCCAAGGAATTTGGGAACCCCTGGAGGTTCAGTTGATTTCATTGACGTCCCCGGCCCAGAGCAGAACGAATATGAAAATATTTCCTGTTCCAAACGTCCGAGGGTTGTTGATAAAAGAAAATATGGTGCTTCTTTCCTCAGAAACGAGCTATCCGAGGCAGTTTTATGTTGCAAAGCAGAATGTCAGGTTTCTCATTCAAGCACAATCGCAGAGGCACTTGAAATCCTAAATGCTACAGCTAAAATTTATGTAGATGAAGAGTTGTATCTGTTCGCAGCAGAATTGCTAGAGGACCCGATCCGTAGGGATTTCTTTGTGCAGATGTCTGTCACTCGTAGAGTAGCATATATTCAGCATTTTTATAATCGTTTGAACAATTGATATTTTTTATATTTTTCATCGCTAAAACATTTACACTGTATTATTTATTTTTTGCTTTCTAGAGTTGTGTTTGGGAACTCTCTTGTACCTTCATAATTATTTGCAAACATTTCTTTTTTTCTATTGTCACCAACTCTCATATAAATGATAATTGTTTAGGAGAAACATTTAGGGATACCCATCATTATGAATGCAAGTAGAAGAAGATGGATGGAGACCCACATGGATACACGCAGAAGAAAGCGGAGAGAGATGTTTCTGACGGTAATATGTTTGATGTACAAGTACCATAACGCGTACATTGATCGGTCGACATGCATGCATCTTCTTATATTGCTGACAAATGGGTTGGAGAGTTGTTTGCGGGGCACCCAACACGATTTTTTAATATGTTTTGAATGAGTTAGGCAATATTTATCGATCTTCTGGACTTACTCGAAGGATCTCACGGTCTCCATGGATCTTCGAGGACCAATCCA
>NW_018229554.1:0-976 GCF_001263595.1 Phalaenopsis equestris | reverse complement strand
ACCTTTGCGGTCGGTGAGGCAATAAGAATTATTACAATGCACAAGACATTAATCCAAGTTTTAATTAATATCATTATGTAATGAGTTTATCTTTAATTTTATTCTTAATAGGTATACTAGGTTTTGTTTTAAATAGAAAGAACATAATACTGATGCTTATATCTATTGAAATTATGTTATTAGCAATAACGTTTCTAATTTTGGTTTCTTCTCTTAACTTTGATGATATACTTGGCCAAGTATTAATAGCTATAGCTGGTGCAGAATCCGCAATAGGATTAGGTATATTAGTAGCATTCTATAGATTAAGAGGAAGTATCGCTATCGAATTCAAATAATGTATCTATCTATATTAATATTACCCTTATTAGCTTCAATAACTTCATCATTCCTTGGAAGAAAAATCGGTGTTACTGGTTCACATCCTTGTACTTTTTTTTTACTTCCTACTACGGCTGCTATATTAGCTTTCATAGAAGTGGGTATAAATAACATATCAGTATATGTTGAGTTGTTCAGATGAATAGACTCAGAATCTTTAAACGTTCTATGAGGTTTCACTTTTGATTCGTTAACAGTATCCATGTTGATACCTGTATTAATAGTCTCATCATTAGTGCATATATACTCAATAGGATATATGAGTCATGATCCTCATAATCAAAGATTTTTCAGTTACTTAAGTTTATTCACATTTATGATGATAATACTTGTTTGTAACATCAAACAATTTTTTAGTTATGTTTGTAGGTTGAGAAGGTGTTGGAGTGTGTTCTTATTTATTAGTTAGTTTCTGATATACTAGAATAGCAGCCAACCAAAGTTCTTTATCCGCATTCTTAACTAATAGAGTAGGAGATTGTTTCTTAACAATCGGTATGTTTGCCATACTGTGATCTTTTGGTAATATAGATTACTCAACTGTGTTTTCTATAGCCCCGTTTATGACAGATAATCTTATTACTATAATAGGTAT
>NW_018229553.1:32082-32521 GCF_001263595.1 Phalaenopsis equestris | reverse complement strand
TAGAGTGTAGAGAGTGATTAGTATTGTGAGGAATTTTTTGAGAGAGGAATTCTTCGAGAGATTGAAAGAGTGGAAGGAAAGTGAAAGATTTCTTCCTCTTTGCCGCTTTGAAGAGGAATTTTGTGTGTTGTAAATAAAGGAAGTGATTCAGAGGAACGTCGAGGAGTTTGCTTGGGGAGGAATTAGAGATAAGTGTTATTTACTTGTTGTAGTTTGTATGACTTTGCTTTTATATATGGATTCTGAGTTTTGTTGTGTCTTCACCATGAGTTCTCTGAGTAGTTTTCTATGTCTTTCTCCTTATCTTGAGATTTTGTGAAATGGTGATTTGAATTAGTTGTGTCATGCGAATATTAAAGAAGTTGTGATAATCTTTTCACTTTAATCTTAATTTACTTTCAATCTGGCCAATTGATTTGTTAAAATATGTTGAGTTTTA
>NW_018229553.1:27775-30845 GCF_001263595.1 Phalaenopsis equestris | reverse complement strand
TTAGACTTTTTCCTTTTTCACTTAGGGATAAGGCTAAGATGTGGTTAAATTTGTTAGCACCTTGATCTATTAGAACTTGGGGAGAACTTTCACATAAATTTCTATCCAAATATTTCCCTCCATCCAAAAATGCTAAACTTAGAAATGACATAACATCATTTTGTCAATTTTGATGGAGAGTCGATATATGAAGCTTACGAGAGATTTAAAGATCTTCTTAGGAAATGCCTACATCATTCGTTATCAGATCGGTTGATAATTCAAACATTTTACAATGGATTAGTGGGATCTCTTAGATCTATTATAGATGTTGCGGGTGGTGATTTATTAATGTCAAAACCTTTTGATGAGGCTTATTCGTTAATAGAAGAGATGGCTACCAACAATTTTCAATGGCCCTATGAAAGGGTAAATCTTAAACAAGTAGCTACTATCCATGATTCAGATGCAATATCTATGTTAGCTTTGCAGATTGTTGTAATATCAAAGAAATTAGATCATTATAGAATAAATTATTCTCTAACACCTACTATGATGGAAGAGAATTCATCTGGGCAATTTGTGAATGTTCAACCTTCTTATGAGACTTTAAATGCTATTAACAATAGACACAACAAATTAAATGCTATTAATAGACCCAACAACCCTGATTCGAACTATTATAACCCAGGTTGGAAGAATCATCCTAACTTTAATTAGAATAACAATTCTTCTATATATCAACAATGGGCAAACAACCCAGTAAACTCATTGGGAAATTCATCTAACCAAAGAAATGTTAATTATAGACCTTCTTATCCTCCAGGATTTAACAGTAACACTAAATTTAATGAAAAGAAGTTGTCTATGAAAGAGTTGAACTGAACATGGAGAGTTGAACTGGACATGGGTCAACAATTGCAGAATCAAAAAAATCAATTATAATTTCAAGGAAACTAGTTACATAATCAAGGAACTGCTATAAAAAATATTGAAAACCTCAAAAATATTGAAAACCAATTGGGGCATATCGCTATTGCGCTTAGTAACCAAACATCGGGAACTTTTCCTAGTACTTTGGAACCAAATCCTAAAGATTAAGGAAAAGAACAGATAAAAGTGATACAATTACAAAGTGAAAAAGAATTGGAAATAAGAGTGTAGAAAGAAACATAAACTAGAAAAAAAGAAAGTGAATACAGAAAAAGAAAAGGATCATAAATTCCTAGATTTAGAATATCCACTTACACCAATAAAAATTACTGTGGAGAAACCTCCACCACCATTTCCTCAAAGATTGAAGCAACACAAAAAGGATAAACAATTTTTCAAGTTTATAGAAATTTTTAAGAAATTAACGGTAAAAATTCTTCTCGTAAAAGCTTTAGAGCAAATGCCTAATTATGTGAAGTTTATGAAAGATATTTTAAACAAGAGAAGGAAGTTCACTGATCAAGAGACTGTTGCACTTAGCAAAGAGTGTAGTACAATTATTCAGAAAAAACTTCCTAAGAAATTAAAAGATCCAGGTAGTTTCACTATACCGTGTGCTATCGATGAAAGGTTTTATGTAAGAGCTTTATGTTATCATGGAGCCAACATTAATCTTATGCCTCTATCAATTTTCAAAAGATTAGGATTAGGAGAAGTCACTTACATCTGTAACTCTTCAGTTAGCGGATCGTCCAGTTACTTATCCTAAGTGAGTTATAGAAGATGTGTTAGTAAAAGTTGATAAATTTATCTTTCCTGTGGATTTTATTGTTTTAGATATGGAGGAAGATATAAAAATAACTATAATTTTAGGGAGACATTTTTTAGCTACTGGAAGAGCTATGCAGATGTTCAAAAGGGAGAATTAACTGTGAGAGTTAACCATCAAGAAGTGACTTTTAACATTGTGAAATCTATGAAATACACTGCTGTTGAAAGAGATAATGAATGTTTTCGCATGGAAATTAGTGAGCATCTATTGAACGAGCATTTTAAAGAATATTTTGTAGAGAAAAAAGATTTTGAAGACAAAGATGAAGTTATTTTGGACGAAATAGAAAATGAAGAATTAAATTATGTTCAAGAAATATTTGAGATGCTGGATATTACAGGAATGCTGAGAAGATTCTAGTTCCGAAAATTATAAAACAACCTGAACTTGAGTTAAAAACATTGCCTAACCACGTGAAGTATGTGTTTCTGGGAAACTCATCTACATTATATCTTCAGAGTTAAATGATTTGCAAGAGCAAATACTTTTGGATACAAAGAATCAGTCCTTTGATTTGTACACACAGAATTATACTGGATGAACAATATAAACCAAGAGTTGATCCACAAAAGAGATTAAACCCAATGATGAAAGAATTAGTCAAGAAGGAAATTTTGAAATGGTTGGACACCGGAATTATATATCCTATTTTGGGCAGTCCTTGGATAAGTCCAATTCATTGTGTTCCTAAGAAAGGAGGGGTGACTGCTAAAGCACTAGAGAATAATGAATTAATACCCATCAGACAAGTTACCGGGTGGCGTATTTGCATTGATTTTAGAAAATTAAACACTGCCACTATGAAAGATCACTTCCTTTTAACATTTTTAGACCAAATAGTGGATAAACTTGCTGAGCACAAATATTTTTTTTTAGATGGATATACCAGCTACCATCAAATTCCTATTGTTCATGAGGATCAAGAAAAGACAACATTTACTAGTCCTTTAGAACTTTTGCTTTTTGAAGAATGTCTTTCGGATTATGTAATGCACCTGCAACATTCCAGAGATGTACGATGTCTATATTTAGTAAGTTAATTGATGATGGAATAGAAGTATTTATGGATGATTTCTCCTTATTTGGAACATCATTTGAAGCATGCTTATCTTGAAAAAGTTTTGGAGTTATGTGAAAGAACTAATTTATTTCTAAATTTGGAGAAATGTCAATTTATGGTTGCAAGAGGAATTGTGTTAGGGCATAAAATTTCAAAAAATGGTATGGAAGTAGACCCTGCAAAAATTCAAGCTATATCTAAATAAACGCCTACTAATGTAAGAGGGGTTAGAAGTTTTCTTGGACATGTTGGTTTTTACAGGCGTT
>NW_018229553.1:17817-26153 GCF_001263595.1 Phalaenopsis equestris | reverse complement strand
TGTGACTCGAGTTTATACTTACGGAGCTGTTGAAATTGAAGATCAAAAGACTAAGAATAGATTTAAAGTAAATGGACACAGATTAAAGCCGTATTTTAAGGGTAAAAGACCAAATTTTAAAGAGGTTTTAATGGTCAGTCAACTTGAATAATATCTGAATAGGTCAGGCTGACGACGTTAAACAAGCACTTTATGGGAGGCAACCCATAGTTATCTTTATTTTTATTATGATTATAGTGTTTTTGTTTGAAATTATCATTAATTTGTGGTCGTATTGAACTCTACTACTCGTATTTACCCTTAAATCATCATAAAAATTGGATCCATGGAAAAAATTGGAACGCATTCGGACTAGAGCAAAACTGTGAAATTTTTGCCTTCGACACCGATGGCAGGCCTGACGCCGCTGACGGTGGGTTTTTCTTAAGAGTCCAGACAATTAATTCTCAAGGCTTTTCGACGGCGCAATCGATGTCGTCGATGGCGAGAACAAGGAGATGACAATTTTTGGAGTTTGAAATGTCGGTTTTTGGCAATTTTATGCGATATTTACTCCCTATAAACTTCCAAACTCGATTATTAAATTCATATTACCCAAAAACGAATTGAAACTCCACCAAATTTATCCCTATGCCTTCCATTTCCACTGAAAACCCTAGATTTTATGTGTTCAACCTGAGAAAGTTCATTAGTTTCGAGGCGCAACGAATCTTCAACAAAGTGCTGACAAAGAAGAGATTAATCAATAAAAGAGGATTCGTGAATCGAGGAACAATCCTTCGACTGTAATTGAAGAGATGATTGTGCGGCGACGATGGACACTGCTCTGCCGCCGTAGTCGTTCCTGTGGTGAAGCAGTTTTATGCTAATTTGCTTGGAATGAACCAGGGACTTGTCTATGTGCGAGGCAGATGGATAACTTTTACTCTTGCATGGATTAAAGAGTTATATATGATCGATAATGTTCCTGTCTGCCATTATTCCTACTTCGTCTCGACAATAAATCTAATGAAAGAGATCGGCCATTTTTTTACTGACGAGACTGAAGACTGGGAAATGAGAGAAAATGGGTATGTTAGTTTCTATGCTACACTTCTAAACCCCATTTCTAAACACCAAAACTTCTTCATTTCTACAAAACTATTACCAACAATGAGGATCGATAAAGTTACTAAAGAAAGTGTTATTCTGAATTTTTGTATTCAAATGGGACTGTTGATTGATATTGGATCGATAATTGTGAAGTTTGTTTTAGGCCTGATAGTTCATGGATCAATTTATGGGCTTGGACATCCTTCAACAATCTTCTTACTCTGCAGTCAGTTCCAAGTATCTTATAAGAATTGGGAAAAGGTACTTCTACGTTGGAAGCCTTTGGACCCAACGCAGAAGTTCCCAGCCAATGAAGATGAGAATGATATGACTATTATTATAGATCAATCGTCTCAGAATTCACTTCCTATTGAGCCTCTAGTTCCAGACAAGACACTAGTGATCATATGTAGAATCAAGAAACTGGAGAAAGAGGTGCAAAATATTATGAATGCAATTAACAATATCTCTGATTGTTTTAAACATCTAGACTGGAGGATGAAAGAGAATTTTGATCACTTTGGACATATCAAAGGAAGTTTGATATGATTGATGAGAAAGATGTGATTTATAGAAGAGGACTCTAGTGAAGAATTCCCATACTGACCATTCTTTAACCTCTTTGTTCATGTTCAATCGATGGGCGATATCAGAGGAGAAACAAGCATTAAATCGGAGCAGTAGTAGATTTACTTTACTACCCATATGTCCATGTGTGAGATTTGATTTGAACTTATGTGTTTGCTTTACTTTTGAATTTTGCTTTTAGATCTCAGTTTAGTTGAGATTGCACGTAAAATTTTTGTTTTCAGCGTTTAGAGTGTTGTGGCTTTGATTGCGACGCTGAATTGATGTATTAAGGTTGAGAAAATACCAAACTTATGTGTGTCGTGCAACGTGTATTGTAACCCTTAGATTTTATTTATAATTGTAATATTTTGTGTTGTGAATATTTATTTGTGTTAGTACATCATTTAATCACTTAAATTTATGTATAGAATGATTAAACGAATGTAGAGAAGGCTTGAAATTGATCAAATTTGCAAAAATCTGGAAATTGAAAAAATTTTGAAAATCTTGCCGTCTCGCCATCGACGCCGCCAACGGTAGATTTTTCCCCAGACTTAGGCTATTTAATTTAATAGAGCTCGCCAACGGCGATAACAACCTCGCCAACGACGCTGACGATCACACCGACGACGAGATACTAAAAAAAACACTTTTAACTGTGATTTTGACAAGTCAACAACCACTAGTCATCATCCCCTTCCTCTTAAAAAAATTCGATCTAGGGCTAGAAGATCTTGGATTTGGGATGATTTCAAGGCTCAAGACACCGAATTTTTTCATCTCTCGGTAAGAGCTTCAAACCATCCTAAAAATATTTGATTTTCATTTTGAATTTCTTCTACATTGAGGAGATCCAAAAAAATTGAGGATGTGGAGAAAATACTTGGAGGAAATTCATGGAACTTAGTTTTGAACTCCTAGAGTCACTCTTGGAAGCCACTATTTGAGAATTTGAAGTGTATTTCGAAATTTTTTTATAATTTTGATTAGATTGAAATGGCTCCATGATAAAAGAGGTGACTTGAGTATGACGAGTCTCGCTTCATCAATGCAAAGGCTCAGTCAAGATTTACTTCAATATTTCAAGGGAAGAAATGTATACAGGATCTTATTTTTTAGAGTCCAGGAGGAGAAGTCAAACGAGTTATTACCGAACAGAGGTGGGAAAATTTCACCACTAATAAGGCTATTGTGAATGTTGTGAAAGAATTATATGCCAATGCATTCTATTCTGAGGATGGAGCCGTTCGAGTAAGAGGGTTTTCTGTTAAGTTTAGTGCCACCCGCATTAACTCGTTTTATGAAGTCTCAGACTCCTATATCTGTAATTATGAAACCTTCAGTATAAAGGAAGGCCCACTGAACGATGTCATTAACTTTCTCACTAATGGGAATGGGTCATGAAAGATAAAGCAGCGAGAATGTGTAAATTTTTCTGCTTCCATGTTGAATGCCACATCTAAAGTGTGGCACTATTGTATTTCCACTACTCTATTACCGACCTATCACCATAGTGAGGTAACAAGAGATAGAGTTATTCTGAATTTTTGTATTCAGAACAATTGGACTATAAATGTGGGGAGAATTATTTATAAGAATATTTTGACCACGGCAAGGAGTGAATCAAGTGGAGGTTTGAGACTTCGTGACCTCATTTATGCACTTTGCCAACTTTCTGGAGTTGAAGCTGGAGATCATGAATAATGGGTTTACCTTACGAAACCCATTAGTAAAGATAATTTAAAGACGTATGAATCCTATGAAGTATGGAGATCTGGGAGTAGGAGCAAAAGTTATCACCTTCCTTCCTCTAGTTCCCCTACCCTTCAAGATTTAATGAATGAGTTAACCTTGCAACAAAAGAGTATAGAGAAATAAATGAAAGAATTAGTGAGTACCTACAGAGGCATTCTGCCTTCGAGATAGCTTACTACGAAGCTTAAACCCGCCACTACGGAGGCGAGCCTGATGTTACTTTTCTTGAAAGCCCCCATTATACTCAGTATCAGCCCCTGACCAGGGAGACGAGGATATAGTATGGGATTTTGATATATGATAGTGATTGATGTACTTTTATTTTGTGATTTTGTGATAGAGATAGATGTATGTTTGTTTGTACTTTCATTTTATTCTAAATTTTATTTTATGTTTGCAGTTAGATAAATTTTAATTATAGTTTTAAATGTTTAGTGTTGTAGTTTGACATTTGCATGTGTAGTTATAATAGACTTTGATTAGGATTTTTTTTTCATTGTGATGTATTGGTAATTGTTTTTATTTAGTATTGTGATGTGTTAGTGAAATATTGTGTTTGTAAAATTTTTAGTTTTGTACTTATTTCAAAATTTTATTACCTTAAAAATTCTCTAATGCTTTATATGTATAGAAAGCTACTCAATAGAAAGCTACTCATATTATAGACCAGTTAAAGTAAAAATTTTTAGAAGGAATTGAAAAAAATTCAGAAAGAAAAATTTCAGAATGATGAAAATGCCTAAGGTACTGAGGTATGATTTATATTTAGAATTTTTCTTTCCACCTGTATCATTCCATATTAAGAAATTTAAGTTTGGGGGAGGGGACAAAAATCACTAACTGAACAACCTTCCTTGGCAGCTAGCCTCTGAAAAACTGAACTAACTCGGGTGATCGGAGCAGGCTTCTTCCTTTCTACACTATGTCCATGAAGTGACGGTAAAGTAGTGGCAATCTTTTGGATACTCTCGTACCCAATGGTATCCATTAAAGGGTGGAATCTACTTCCTCATAGAAGTGGATAAATCTCTTATAATCCTGACTCATTTTGGTGAGGATATTCATCAATAGCAGGTACCTCTTTAGGAATCTGGGCTTTAGTTGAACCTTTTTGTTGTGATTTCTCCTTTGGGTTTGGGTTAACGGAGTAGTTCTTGAACTTGATCCAATTTTAAACACTGATGGAGGGACAACCAACCCATCAGTCGGGTCTTCCAAGGTCATAACTTCTTTTCCCTTAGTAGCAACGAGAACAATAGGCTTGGTAGGTGTCGTGATGGCAGTGGTCTTTACTTTTTTATAAGAAGGAAAGTCTTGATGACAGTTTAAGTTGAATTGAGCAGACGACTCCTGGACTTCTAGAGCGGTGAATTTCATCACAACGAATAGAGCTTTCCTGAGGATGACCTGGAGATCATCAAATATGGCTCCAAACTTGATGCTGGGAATGACATTGCGGGCGTTGTGGCTTGTCGACAGATCACAGGAAAATGTTAGCGTTGGGCACACCATTGCAACAACTTCAAAAGAGAAAGCTCTGAGGTTAGTTTTTTGGCCAAAACTTTTTAATCTTAGCGCGAGCACTAAAAATTAACAGAAGTCGATCTGTAGAATGGGTAAGTTTTTTTACTTAGTTTGTGGGGATTTTAAAATTTTAGTAAAAGAAGTTTAAAAGTAGAAAATTTTGATTAACATAAGGAAATTTTAAAGTGCGCCTAGCATGACACAATTCGATTTAATTTTCAAATCAGCAAATTGACCAAAAAAAATATGTTGATATTTTCATACCTATTTTACACTAATTTTGATGATATTGCACTTTAAAGGAAGGTATTTTTGATGTTTTGTTTCAGGTTTGTTGAATTATGGTCATTGGAGAAAAAAGATGCAAAAAGGAGCAAATTTGGAGCAAAAAGGACCAAAATATGAAGATTTGACCTTGGGTGCCAACGGAGGGCTTGACGTTACTGACGATAGGTTTTTCCTGAGAGTCCAAAATTAAATTTTCTAGAAGGCGGCCAACCGTCCTACGGCGCCATCGAGGCCGCCGACTGCGAGCACGTCGGTCCTATAATTGTTTCACTGGATTGGGGGAAACTTTTTGAATTAATGTGTGATGCTAGTGATTATGCAAATGGAGCTATTTTAGGATAGAGATATGATAAGATTTTTAAAGTTATATACTATGCTAGTAAGACTCTTAATGATGCTCAAATTAATTACACCGCCACTGAAAGAGAGTTATTAGCTATTCTGTATGTTTTTGATAAGTTTAGAACATATCTGATTGGAGATAAATGTATTGTGAATACTAACCATTCAGCTTTTAAATATTTGATAGAAAAGAAGGATGCTAAACTAAGAATAATGAGATGGGTACTTCTGATGCAAGAGTTTGATTTTGTAGTAGTCGATAGGAAAGGAATTGATAATCAAATTACCGATCATCTATTAAGGCTAGAACAATAAGAAATACTTAACATGGAAAAATAGATTAATGAAACTTTTCTTAATGAACGACTTTATGCTGTAAAAGGATGAGAAATACCTTAGTATGTTGATATTGTAAATTATATTGTTAGTGGTATTTTATCATATGGATTAACAAAATAGCAGGAAAATAAATTCATTCATGAGGGAAAATCATATTTCTGATGATCCATATTTATATAAGCAATATAAAGATTTGATGATTAGACGATGTGTGCCATATAAAGAAATTCAAAAGATTATTCAAAAATGTCATGATTTTGAATTTGAAAGACATTTTGGTAATGATAGAACTGTTCACAAAATTCTTAAATTTGGATTTTATTGGCATACTCTATTTAGAGATGTTAATATATAGTAGATTTTATGGGACCATTTATACCCTCATTCGAAAATATATACAGATTGATTGCAGTGGATTACGTTTCAAAATGGATTAAAGCAATCACTTTACCTCGATGTGATGCTCGTAGTGTTTCAAGATTTTTAATTAAAAAATATTTTACAAGATATGGAATGCTGATAGTAATCTTTACCGATGGAGGATCTCATTTTAGAAATGCAACAATTGCAAGTTTGGTGGAAATATATAATATAGTGCATAAAGTTGCAACTGGTTAGCATCCCTAGATGAGTGGTTTAGCAGAAGTATCTAATCGTGAAATTAAGAGAATTATGGAAAAAGTGTTAATCCTAGTAAAATGGATTGTTCTACTAGATTATCTATTGCATTATGGGCATAGAGGACAGCCAATAAGACACCTATAGGAATGTCCTCTCATAGATTAATTTTTAGGAAGACTTATCACTTGCCAGTTGAATTGGATCAAAAAGCTTATTGGGCTATAAGAGAATTCAATTTCAATTTGACATAAGCTCGAATCTGACGATAATGCTAGGATTTATAAGGAAAGTATGAAAGATTGACATGATCAGAAGATAATAAAAAAAGAAATTGAACCTTTACAAGAAGTTTTATTATACAATATAAGATTGAAATTATTTCCTGAAAAATTGAAGTCTAGATGGAAAGGGCCATTCAGAGTTAAAACTCTATCCCTATGGGGCAGTTAATATTGAAGACCCAAAGACTGGAAGAATATTTAAAGTGAATGGGCACAGATTGAAATCATATTTTTGTGGTCAAAGACCAGCTTTTAAAGCGACAGTAATGTTGGATCACCCAGAATAAGACTGGTAATGTCAGGCTGCGACACTAAACCAAGCATTTTGTGGGAGGCAACCCATTTGTTTCTTTTTTTATCTTGTTTATGAGTTTGTTTTGTTTGAGATAGTTCATACATATTTATGTTTATGTCTTTAAGTAGTTCGTGTATTTAATAAAATATTTAGAAACAACTTTATTTGCCTTATTTTATGGAAAAATTGGGAATTTATTGGATCGAAATCGAAACGACGAGAATTCTGGAACTGGCACATGATGCGCCGCAGATCTGAAAATGTTTAAAAATGTGAAAAATGGCGGTTTTTAGCAGTTTATTCTCCATATAACTCTTAAAAACCGAATCCTAACCATATTTTATGGGGAAAACAAGGGAAGAGTCACCATTTTTAAGTTCCTATGACTTCCCACTCTAGAAACTCCACTAGATTTGGAATTTTCAACCATAGAAAGTTTGTCATTTTAGATGCACAGAAATTACATGATCGATTTCTAGTGAATAAGAGGCTTATCAAAGAAAGGGGATTTGTGAATCAAGGATTCAGCACGCTGAATACTCGAGTGGAAGAGACTATTGCGTAGAAGCATTGCTACACTACTGTCGTTGTTGTTGCTCCCGTAGTAAAAGAATATTATGAAAATCTTCATGGGATCAACCAAGGAATGATTTATGTGTGTGGTAAGTTTGTACAATTTACTCCTTCAATAAATGAGATGTTTATGATTAAAAAAGTGTATATCTGTTATTATGCAAACTTTACCGCCACTAGAGAGAATATGAATTAACTCTACTGCTACTTTATGAATGAAGATACTAATTTGGAGACCAAAGATGATGGAAATGTAAGTTTTCCATCATCATTTTCAAATCCAGTTTCAAAAGCCTGACACTTCTTAATTGCATCGAAATTACTATCTACCATGAAAATTAGTAAGGTCACTAAGGAGAGTGCCATTCTGAGTTACTGTATTCAAACCAAAAAATCTATTAATATTGGAGCTATTATTGTGAAATCAGTTTTGGGTTTGATTGTGAAAGGATCTGCAACTAGACTGGGACTTCAATCCACTATTTTCCTACTATGCAAACAATCGCAAGTTGTTGACCTCTCTTTTGGTTGAGGTTTAGTTTTTCCTCTTTAGTAGCCTAAGGTCTAGCCATAGGACTTTCCTACTGACTATTCTTAGAAAACTAGACATGGAACCCTCACCATTAGAAATTCTACACTCTTCTCTACTCAACTTG
>NW_018229553.1:10790-17642 GCF_001263595.1 Phalaenopsis equestris | reverse complement strand
TCCTGGCTTTGGTCCCTTGATTCTTTTGGGAGACTCATGTAGGTGGTCCCCTTAACCCATTAGCCCGAGGCTGAGGTTTGGCTAAGACCACTACATAGAGGACCCAAAATGGGGTTTCTATTGGTCCATAGCTTGTTAATTGTGGTTGGTACTCCAACCCTACCAAGATACCCAGCCTAGCCTTTTGCCCCTAAAATCCCCCAAATTATCTAGATACCCTTGGGACCCCAAATTTGGCAAAAATTCTCAAATTTACCCAAAATACTCGACTTGGTTCAAAAATCATTTCAAACACCTTGAAAACACCAAAAATACCCAAAATCACCAAAATTGGCCAAATTACCAAAATACCCCTCCTTAGCCCAAAATTCCAAAAATTCCCAAAACCTTCTAAATATTCCCAATTTCATTTTTCTCAATCATCACATGACCCAATTTGGCCAATTTGACCATCTTTGATCTAAACCCCCAAATTGCCCTTTAAAGGCCAATATTTTCTCCAAATTACCTCAAATGTCTAGCCAATTGGTCTCAATTTACCCAAATTTCAATTCGAAAATCAAATTCCCCCTTGATATGACTAATATAGACCAAATCCAACCTCAATTGGTCCATCATTTGGACCCAATTTTGATTTAAACCAAAAACCCAATTTTGGCTCTATGACTTGGTTCCACCAATTTGAACCCATAGCCCACTCAATTAGCAAAAGTTTGTGTTGAAAAACCTTGGTTAAAAAACCTTCATAACATCCCCATACATCAAACTTAACTTTCAATTGGCCTTGGTAAGACCTTAAATTCATTTGATTTCAACCTAAGTCCAAAAGCCCCAAATTTGCCCCAAATTGGCCATGTCTCAAAATTTCACCAAATTAAGGGTCTTAACCCCAAAATTTCCACTCTATCCCTTCATTAAAAATATTCACAACAACTCCCTTGATCATGTGGACCATTCAATTTGGACTTAGCCCAAGGCTAGCCCAACCTAGAACCATGTCTAGCCTAACATGCCAAATTGACCAAATTTAAAAAATCCCTCAAATTGACCTACCAATTGAACTCAAAATCACTTCAACCCTTCACCAAAAATCTTCATAAAAATCATCTACACAATTTTGATCAATCAATTTGTTAAATTGACTTGTCTAACCATGCAGAAACCCAAAATTTGATCACTTGAAACCACATTGAAGCTACTAACACCCCCAAAGTCATCAAATTAACTCCACCTTAGCCATTGGTTAGACCCTAAGCCTGAGCCAAAACCCATCTAACCACCTAAACTAGGCCGTGGAGCAAAGATCCCCCAAATTAAGGGATCTTATTTCCAAAAATTTATTTCAAAAAATGCACATGCTTAAGATACCCTTACCAAAACTAAACCTCATTGCATTAAGTTATTTTGACAGATTCCCTTGGATGCCCTGAGCACCTAGTCACCTCGCCCTGCCATGGCCTGTCGGCCTAATCACCAGAGAAGCTCAAAACCGAGAGCCACCCCCATGGAACTTCACCCAAATCAAACCTAGAGGCCAACTCAGCAAAATAAAATTGTATAGCTCCTTTGCCCTCCACTTAAGCACCGTGCTCTGAGAGCCACCCCAGGACCATTTTTATAAAAACTCACCTCCACGACCATGGGAGGTGTGCTAAAATTTTCTCAGAGAGAGCTTCCGAAATCACTCACAGAGCTTCTTTGAGACCTCTACTGTCCATTCCAATCACTCAATTACCCTGATTCCCCTTGTGTAACCCTAAGTTTGAGCTTAAAAATTAGGGCGGAAATAGGACATACTTAAAAACTCCACCAAACTTCAATTGCTTGTGCCCACACCTTCACAACAGCAAGAGAAGAAAAATACCCATCAAATTACCCTCTGAAATAGCCTCTAAAATAGCTCTAGACCAACACCCAAAGTCGGTTTTCATAAAAAATCATACTTAGGCTTTACACCAACACTAGAGGCTCAATCTCTAGCCTCCTTAGATCCCAACAAACGTGCCAAGGCCCTCTGATTGAAGTTTCACTTCTCAGAGCCAAGGTATAAAACTTCTCTTATTCCCAAGCCTATTTGAACTCTTCATTTTCTTTGAGTTTATTTCATGGCATCATAATCATATGGATATGTTCCACTAGTCTAGATGATCATTTTAAAAAAAAATCACTTAATTTGGTTAAGAAATGAGAGAGATCTTAAAGGCTAGAAGATGGACGGTTCTCGGGCTAGGCTATCGGGGATGATGATGGAGCGTCGTTCGATCGCGCATGTATCAGATGGACGGTCAAGACCATGTCGGACAGCACTTCAGAACATAAGTCGCGAGTCGATTCGGCGCTGAGGTGGACGACAGAGTTGAATTTGAGCGTGTCGCGTGGTGCTTTGGAGCCGTCGTAGGTTGATGAGGTGGCGCCACTCGTTTAAATAGATAAATAGGGATTTAAATAATTCAGAAAATAGCCCCTAACTTATAAAATTAATATCTTGGTGTAGAAAAATATAAAAATAAAATAAATATATTCTCTTGCTTAGTGAACAAAGGAGAACAATGTGAAAATAATTTTAAGTCCATGTGATGCATATTTTATTTTTAGTTAATTAAATACTGATTTGGATGTTTTGATTCTTCATGCATGTAGTAATATCACTATGGCTTGAAATTTTAGCATGTTGTTGCCTCTGTCTTATGACACATTCCCTGATTTTTCCAAAGTCAAAGGAGGTCACTAGACAGAGAATCATATTTTTCAATTTTATATCCATTATTGGCTTAAATTAATCACTGAAATTAGCATGTTGCTTAGAAAAATCCAGGAAATTTTTGGAAGGTTTACTATGACCAGAGAACTCTTAAGAAAATTTCTCATGAGCTAAGTCATTTAAAATACACCTTATCTTCATAAACCCTAAATCACTAAAATAATTAACTTTGAAAAATACTAACAACAAAATAACTTGATTTTTGATCTCTACTATTTTTTAGGATCTAAAGAACTCACCATAAAAAATTCAAAGCATTTTGAGTTCATTTGGTAACTTAAGTTGATTTTTAAAGATAAATAACAGTTATGACACTTAAATGATTTTTAATCAATCAAAATATAACTCAAACATTTATAAAAACTTATTTTTTTTTAGTTCTGTGTGATCAAGGGTATTTTCTAAAAATAAAATAGATTTTAAAATAAAAATTTGATTTTTAACCTATTTTAAATATTTAAATAATTAAAAATCCATAAAATCACAAAAATAATAAAATTCATAGAAATATTCTAAATTTCTTCCTATGCACTTAAAAACAATTAGAATATTTTTCCTAATTTTCTAAATAAAGATACTGAATTTTTAAGCTTAAAAATAATTTTTAAAAGCTAAAAATTAGTTTTTACTAAAATAAATCCAATAATTCTAATAAAACTTAGAAAAGTATAAAATCTTCTCCTCATAGTTTTTTGACCTCAGGGAGACTTTTCAAAAATACAAAACTTAATTTTCCCCAATTAAAATATTTTATATTTAATAAATACCCCATAACTTAAAATAATTTTTAAAATTCAAATAAAATTTAAAAAATCATGAAATTTGGTCCAAAGACTTCTCTAGTCAAGGTCTACCTCCAGCAAAAATTTCAAGAGATTATGATTTACATTGGTCAAGTTAGGAATTTTCTTTGAAAAATCCTATTTTTGCATGAAAATAATTATATAAATTAAATTAAATTTTCAACAATCACATTTTCTCCTCTGATGTCTTAATTGACCCATGAATGATGTAGGATAAAAATTTCAAAGTCATTTGAATTGAATTTGATAAATTATGAAGTCTTAGAGTCTTAGGGGCAAATATTTAATTTTGGAAATTTAGCCTCAATTAACATTTAGGCTTAATTTAAAGAGGGAAATGGGTAACCTTTGAACTTAATTTGGATGTTTTAAACATAAGGGGTTAATTGGTAGAAACCAACCTCACTTTCCCAATCAAAAAGATAGGTTCATAAATTTCTAAATTATTAGAATTTGAAAGTTTATTAAAATAAAATGAACCTAGGGCTTAGGGGTATGACTTTTGAAGCCAGTAATTAATCAATTTAATACCCCTATTTTGATTTTCAAATAAGGTTCCAATAACACTAACTTATCTCTTTAAGGGTCTTCACCCACATAATTTTCAAAATTAAATTATAGATGATAATTACCTTACTCTTAGGGTAATTGATACATCAATGTTCATTGAGCATTAGGGTGCTTATAGGATGAATTATTAAGCGACATAATAAGTTTAAAAGAGCTCGAGATTTTCCACCAGGCAGCGAGAGAGTAGCATGGACATGCTTCTTTCTCTAGATCTGTTGGATACCTCGAAGATCTACTAAACTTAATATATTTTGCTTGACAAATATCATCCTTAATCAAATTAATAAGGACCAACCAAGATATGGCCTATGGTTAGGTAGGTCATCAAAATTTTACTTCCTTGTTTCATATAAACTACCTTAAGAAGCCTTTTGAGTTTCAGGTGGTGGAACGAGAAGACTCGCCAGGTACGCTTTTACAGTTTTTAGCATTGTCTTTCTTTACTTTCATACTGTAACTTTATTGTTGCAAATTTGCATGTTCAACAATGATGCCACCCTACATGAAAAGTAAAACTATTAGGATAGCCACAAAACCATAACCAAAACCAAAATTAAAATCAACAAAGATAAAATTCACCCCCACAATATTCAAAATATAAAACAACTCAAAATTTAATCACAAACATCACACAAAACTACAACTTCAACTAAATTAAGACGTCTCTATCAGATGATCAGGTAATCCTTGGAGGAGGTAATCTACGGTTGCTAACGAGGCTTCCCACAGTCTGAATGAAATTATGGAACTCATTAAGTTGAGTTTAGTAAATTCATTTGGACTAAGTGAATCCAATAGAAAATAATGATGTCGGAACGAGGGAACCGTAGGATCCTAATAATTGTCGCTCTAATCAACTTTAATATGCCCCCATAAAATTTAAAGGACTTCAACCATAGGGCCACCTGATTTGACGTCATAACTTGACACACTAGAAAACTCAAACTCTTCATGGCAAGGAGCTGGAAGCTAGCATGGCGAGCAGCACGTCCATCTTCAACAGCAAAACCTTTCTTCCCCAGCTAAACCAATCTTTCTTCCTTAGATATAAACAACAAAGCCATAGGACTTCAAGGTTGCTTGCTTATGCAACGAAATCCTCACCTTATCTTTATGCCTTTGTATAGCCTTGTTATACAATATAAGCCCTAACTCGTCTTAGGATTTCGAGGTTGTTGTTTGTCACGACCTAAACCATCACATCTTCCAGGCTATTTGTGTGATAGTTTCAAATGAATGGAAGCCCTAACTAATAAAATTGGCAGGATGAAACACCTAAATATTTCTCCTCAAAACTAAAGCCAAATATTAGGATAGTTTGGGAAGTCACCGAGATTCTCCTCCAGATCTATGACATCCTCTAGTTCTTCCTCCTTTGGACTCTATAAGAACATGTTATAAATTTGAAGCAATCCCCTTTCACACCTCTACGTCCAATCTCATTGAAAAGTCCCACCCTTTGAAACTTCTTGAAGATAATATTTTCTGATTTTTATCGAGAGTCTTTTAGGGTGATTTAAGATGTAATTAACTATAGGGGCTTGCCCTTATAGGAAGCATGTCCGAACCCAGCTTAATATAAACCCTATTTAATTCTTTATATTAAAAAGTTGAACTTGTCGGCAAATACAGTGGTTTCGCAGACCAAACAGACGTCATGTATTCCTTAGTTTATTTGATTGAGCCTCATCCTCAAGTCTTGTGTTTAATCTTCGGGATAGATATAGGATTTGAGGTACAATGCTCTTTCATTTAAACTATGAAAAATATGGGGTCAGTTTGATTTCATATTTTTCTAAAACTAAATATATATGTAAATTAAAATGTACTTCCGAAGCGGGCAGCGGGATTTTGATTCTGGTGACCGACAACTTCTTACGGGCAACTCTCCAACCAAAAATAGCGCCGAAGGCTTCTGGTGACTTCACTAACTTCATTGGGGAGAAGCTTTTCTCTCCATACGAATCAAGAAATATTATCTTTGCATTATAGTAATATGTCCATATCCCTCTTGGATCAAATTACCCTTCTTTTGTTGGCATACATTACCCATTTCTATCTTGGGAAGATACGGCTAACTCTTTGGACTTCAGGACTAGGTGTTCAACCATCTTTGAACAGAGGGGTTCAGAAGGCCATTAAGGACTCTTTCAATTCACTGGGTCCTAAAATACTTCACATCTCCCTTCCAAATTTGATTTGCTATCTTGCAAATTGAACCAAATCATGTTGTGTTGCGCACACTTTCAAATTTTCTTATATTAATTAAAATTTACACCTCTTGATTTTTCTTAAACAAGATTTTAAAATACCCATAAATTAAGACTTGTCCGGTCTACATATCAACCTCTACTTTCAGTGCTTGCACTAAAAAATTACGAGGTTTTTGGCTATATAGCTAACCCCAAAACATTCTATTTTAAGGCCTGCTGCAATGGCCTTTTCCCCCCACCCTGCCAACGAGCCAGGAAGCTCGTAACCTCGCTCCTAACATCAAATTTGGAGCCAAATTTGAAGATCTTGAGGTCACCCTCCGAAAATTCTCCTTGGGAAAGCCCCGTTTGTAGTGATGAAGATCACCGCACCGGAAATACAGGAACCATCTGCGGAATTCAGCCTGAACTGCCTTCAAGACTTCCCTGCTTGCAAGAAGTCTAAAACTTCTACCGTCACGACACTCGCCAAACCTGCTAGCCCCGTTGTTGCTTAGGGGAAATA
>NW_018229553.1:4314-10638 GCF_001263595.1 Phalaenopsis equestris | reverse complement strand
AAAGACACCCGTTGAGGAGGAGCCTCATCAAGTTGAAGAGGTATTACTAAAAATTTATCCACTCCTACAAGAGAGTAGATTCCATCCTCTGACGAATACTGATAGATATGAGAGTATTTGGGGAATTGTCGCAGCATTACCATCACTTCGTAGACACGTCGATAAGAGAAAGAAGTTCACTCCTATCACCCGAGATAGTACAATCTTCAGAAGGCTAGCTACCAAAGAAGGATGTTTGGTTAGCGAATTACTTAAACGAGTGGGAGATGCAATTTCCCCTTGCATAAAGAAGGAAATTTTGAGGAGATGCAATTTCCCCTTGCCAGACAGTCTCACAAGACAACTGGAGTGTCACTTACTCGTATCCCCGTTTGGTTCTGTTTAGGGAACAAAGTTGATAACTTAGTAGTTACTACTGACTATACCGCCGCGAGGACCGCATGCCATCGAATGGTTAAGTCGAGATGATTATCTAGCACTGTAGCCGGTCTACATCACGGGGAGCATACTTTCCTTCAACATACCAATGTTTCTACTATGACACTCCGTCCTGAGACATCATTATCAAAAAAGAAAAAGGTATGGGTACCCAAGGTCGCTGCACCGATACATGCAGTGAGCCCGTGGGACAAGGACAAGGAATGAAAATAGGGTTTGAAATATTTGACATCATCGCAATAATAGCCAGCGAGTTGGAGGAACAAGTAGAGGATGTCCATCAGGGTCCTCCAAATCTTAAAGCGATCAAGGAATCAATAATTGAAGAGAAAGTTGAGAAGCTCAAGATCAAGATTTTTGAGTTAGCTCAAAAACACAGAGTTTTCATCGATAGCGACGAGGAGAATTTTGATTACAATGATTACTTGGAGGAAGATTTCATGGATGTCCACGTAATCGAAACCAGAGCCACCAAATTTGCTCGTGAGGCTCAACCTCACACCGAAGAGAACGCCGTAGATGAACTATGTAGGGTTGTCTTCCTAAGGGATGAGCAAGTTAGTCTACTAGAGAAAAGAATAGAAGAAATGACTGCAGCCATGACTGCTATGGCCACTAGTTAGGGGCAATCACAAGCGCCGTAATTTGCTTCTCCAGAGATCAATCAGCCAGAAATCATACACATCACAGATGAAAGGAGAGAGGTTGCTTCAACAAACAGAGATGAGAAACATAGAAAGGATTCTCCATCAAGTGCCATGTCAGAAAAGGAATTCAAGCAAATGGTTGAACAAGTGCAGGACGCGTTAACCTAATATAAGGGTGGTGCATTGGTTATAAAGTGTAGACCTTACCCAGAGGAATTCAATGTCTTGCCTTTCCCCAAGGATTTTTTAGCACCAAACTTCAAAATAATTTATGGGACTGGAAATCTCAGATAACAAATAACACATTTTAGAGCCAGTTGTGGCAACACAAGAAATTGTGAAGCTCTACTCTTCCAACAGTTCGTCAGCAATTTGTCAGGAAATACTTTCGACTGCTCGCTGACTTGCCCAATGGGTCAGTTTAAATATTTTTTGATTTGGAACAACTTTTTGTGAAAAAAATTGCTGGAGCGCAGCATCATGTGTCTATTGGAAAGCTCATGATTTGAGGTGGAGAATCCTTAGCATGAAATGTGAACCTCAGCTACACGAATATCATGTGATTAAAATTCTACTCAAGAGCATTCATGGGCCAGTAGCTTTCATGCTGAAGGGACTCACCATCAAATCCTTCGAGAAACCACTCAGTAAAGCTAGTAGTCTTCAAAAAGAAATCAAGTACATGGAACCACATGAAAAGGCTAAGGTGACCAGAATCTTCGAACATAAATAAGGAGTAGTGGCGACCATCAACAAATGAAAGCAACCGATGAAGATATATGCAGAAGAGCCTTGCCAGTCTTCATCACAGTAAACTCAGAAACAGAGTATTTAATCCAACCAGCGAGCGCCTCAAGAAGGATCACCACGAACAAGAGATAAGAAAATGTCCCCGTCAGAGCGATGTAAAATGGTGTATTCTTTCAAAGATGAAGCTATTCCTAAAATATTCAGAAGTCTGATGAAGAAGTCATAGTTCAAACTACCATATCTGAAGAATCCCAAAGAGGTAAAATAGGAAGAATGAACCAAATTATTGCCCATAGCACCGGTTTCTTGGGCACACTATAGAAAAGTGCTTTATTGACAAGTGTTTCGTCTTTAAAGATTCGCTCGAGAAGAACCTTAAAGAAGAGAACATAACAATCTCAAAGGAATATTTAAGAGAACCTGAAAAGATTTCTATAAATATGATTTCGGCCAAGTAGATTACAACTCGGGATGAACTCAAGAAGGTCCTCAATCAAATACATGATCCATCAAAAAAATCTTCTGCATATACCAGATGAAGAATGGAATGAGGTCTGGAGCAGATCATCAAAGAAAATACTGAACAAAATCCAGTCTGCATCAAAATTAGCCTCCATTCATGGTCTGCAGCATACCAAGCCCGACATGAAGGTTTCGTCAGGAGATCTGTCATCGTCAAGGATAAAGAAGAAGAAGAAAAGCGTTGCTACAAAGATTGATAGCATGGGGGGTAGGATAGGGGCTGTCTCTGCTAGATTGATTGTCTTTGATTTGGGGAAGGAAATCCTCGAACCCATGACTTTGTATGATTATTTTTTTGTCCCTCTAGGGTCTTATGAATATAATGATTGTAATTTCAGCTACGTTTTAACTATTTCCGGTGATAACGTAACTGATTATGACTGATCTAACTTTGATCTCAATCCTCAAAATGATCCTCAAATCATACTTGAGTCTGATGAACTCGTTGTCAAGTCCAAAGAAGGCATCAATGACACCACTTACAACAAAACCGATAACGAGGAGCCAACTCTCAAGCATCACGGTTCACCGCTTACCATTAACTTAGATATTTTTGATGAAGAGAAAGAGACACCGGAAGATTCAACAATGATATGTAAAGAAGAGGAAATCACAGAAGTTAACTTAAGGAGCCAAAAAGTATTACCACTAAGAACAGCTCCAGCTAACAAAGGAACGCAGATAGTGGAAGAACCACATAATCAAGATAAAATCAAAGGATCGTACAAAGTAGAATACAACGTGTTAGCTCATCTTAGGTAGTTGCAGACCCAACTAAGTATCTAAGATGCTCTGATCCTATCAAAGGAGATGAGAGAGTCTCTGGTTACAGCTTTGCTTGACCCAGAAATTTGCTTAGCTCAGTTGGCCAGCACATCCTTAGATGAAGTTTGTTTATTGAAAGAATATCTTGGGGTAACCTTCACTGATGAAAACTTACTACTTGGTACCGTCGACCACATTCGTCCGCTCTACATCTCCGTCAACATCGGCAGATTTGTGTTGTCTAGAGTATTAGATGATCCTGGAGCATCTTTTAACTTGATGAGCCTAAGAAAATTGACCTATTTGGATATTGAAGCTAAAGAGCTTACGACCGATAAAATGATGTTAAGAGGATTCAACCAAAAGGGAGAAAGAGCCCTTGGATCAATTACATTACTTATGAAGGTTGGAGAACTCGTGACAGCTGCTAAATTTCATATCATCGACGTCGAGACCTCTTTTAACGCTCTACTGGGTTGAACATGGATTAATGAACAAAATATTTTTCCATCATATCTACACCAATGCATCAAATACCACAAAGATGGTCAAGAAAATTACATCAAAGGAGACCTGCAACCATTTTCAGTGCATGAAGTTGGTATCCATGAAGATGCTGCCTACTATGCGCCTCCAAAGAGGACTGTCTTCACTTGTGAAGTTATCACAAACAAAGATGAAGATTCAGAAGAATTGCAAAAAGGAGGCCATTCAACTCCGCTTCAGCGATCTTCCACCACGCCCTTACAACGAGTTGGTGAAAGTTCTTTTAGTTCGTGCACCTGAGATTGAGGCCGACGATGTGGACAATGAATGATCAATTTAATCATTGAACGGACTAGGCCAACCATCAACGTTGGTGATGAAGATAGTTATGAAGTTATGAATATGAAATAATGATGACAAGACGGAAGAAACCTCAGTACAAGTATCCCTAGAAGATACTGAAAATAATGAATATGAAACAATGTATGATCGGATAAACCACTATGTGAATGTTATGACCCTTACTCTGATTCTCTCTAAAAAGGTCAAGAGTTCAAAGGTCAAGGAAATCCAAAGTGTTGGTTCAAAGTCGATCAAATTTTACCGTGCTTCTACCTCTACTGAGCTTGAAAAACATATAAATTTGAATGATGATCCTAATGAATTAATGGAATAGCCTTTTGGTTACTTCTCACCTTATGTTCAAAAGTTAATTCAACAAAGACACTTACCAAAACAAAAGCCCTTACAACAAGTTGGTGAAAGTTCTTTTAGTTCGTGCACCTGACGTCGAGGCCGGGGATGTGGACAATGAATCCAGTGGATTTTATTGTGTTAGATATAAGGAAGATAAAGATTCCTATCATTGTAGGAAGACTAATTTTTTCTATTGGAAGAGCTTTGATAGATGAGCAGAAAGGAAAATTAACAATGAGAGTTAGCGATCAAGAGGACACCTTTTGGTTACTTCGCGCCTTGTGTTCAAAAGTTAATTCAACAAGGAAATTTACCAAAGAGAATGCCAAAAGATAAATTTCAACTCTTTTAAAAATTGTGGAATACTAAATGGCGAACTCCTAATTCAAAAGAAGGTCTCGGATTTGGTACAGTTGGACCAGTAGATGATTCTGAATTTTGCGTGGTTGTTACTAGTAAGTCAGAAGAGGATTTTCTCGATATAGAGGATGACTCTAATGATCAACCAATAGAAGATGCTCCCCCAGAATTTTAAGAAGAAATTAAATCTACCATTGATGAATTTAAAGAGATTAACCTTGGGACTGAAGAACAACCCCAACCTATATTTATAAGTTCTCTACTCAATAAAGAAGAATCTGCAGAATTGATCAAACTATTAACATAATTAAAAGATTGCTTCGCATGGAGCTACGATGAAATGCCAGAACTGTCCGCAGAGGTTGCAGTTCATAAACTCGGGGTGGATAAGAATATAACCCCAGTAAAACAAGCTTCCAAGAGAATGCGCCTCAAAATAGAACAACAAGTCATCGCCGAGGTTAAGAAATTAATAGATGCTAACTTTGTAAAAGAAGAACAATATCCCATGTGGTTACCTAAAATTGTACCTGTTAAGAAGAAAAACGGACAAATTCGTGTTTGTGTCGACTTCAGAGATTTGAACAAGGCATGTCTAAAGAATGAGTTTTCACTACCAATACTGGAAATGATGGTGGATATCGCTTCAACACACAAAATTTTCTCCTTCATAGACGGATCATCGGGATACCACCAAGACAAGATGGCTCCCGAAGATGCAATACTTACAGCCTTCAGAACACCAATGGGAATTTTCTGCTGCACAGTGATGTCGTTCTGCCTAAAGAATGCCGAAGCAACATATTAGCGCGCAATGATGAAGATTTCTGACGACCTCATTCATAACCAAATAGAATGCTACGTGGATGATTTGGTCATCAAAATTAAATGAAAAATAGACCATTTTCACGATTTAAGGATCGTGTTTGAACGGTTACGACGATATGACCTTAAAATGAATCCCTTAAAGTGCGCATTAGGCGTTACCTTTGGGAAATTTCTAGGATTTATTATTCGTCATCGGGCAATCGAGATCGACCCGGATAAAATTAAAGCTATCTTGGAAATGCATCCTCCTAAAAGCTTGAAACAACTACGTTCTATCCAGGAGAAGTTGGCATATCTGAGATGCTTTATTTCTAATCTCTCAGGTAGGTGTCATCCTTTCTCGGCATTAGTTAAAAAGGATGCCAAATTCATTTGGGAAGAGAAATGCCAGCGGGCTTTCAAGGACGTTAAACAATATTTAATGACATCTCCTGTCTTGGCAGCCCCTATCTCAGAAAAACCTCTGATAGTTTATACCACGGCCTTAGATGACTCTCTTGGAGCCCTCTTAGCCCAAATCAATGATGAGGGTAAAGAAAATGCACTCTACTACTTGATTCGTCGCCTAATACCGATGGAGATAAGGTATCCACCAATTGAGAAGCATTGTCTGGCTTTAATTTTTGCCACCCAAAAGCTTAGACATTACATGCTTTCTCATAAGATTACCCTAATCTCGAATGTTAATCCATTGCAATATCTGATGCCCCAACCAACACTCTCCGGACGTTTAGCAAGGTGGTCAATGATCTTATTGCAATTTGATATAACTTTTGTTCCCCTCCATGCTATCAAGGCACAAATACTAGCAGACTTTCTCGCTGCACACCCA
>NW_018229553.1:0-1389 GCF_001263595.1 Phalaenopsis equestris | reverse complement strand
TGGGATAGATACAGGGTTTGAGGTAAAACGCTCTTTCATTTAAACTATGAAAATTATGGGGTCAGTTTGACTTCATCTTTTTCAAAACTAAAATTTTTAAAAAAACGTCCTTCCGAAGCGTGCAACGGGATTTCAATTCCGATGACCGACAGCTTCTTACGGGCAAACCCCACACCAAAAATAGTGTCGACACCCTTCAACTAATTGATTGACCGATCATTTGTGACCGATCATTTGTCCAAGGGGGTTTATAGAAGATGTTCTCGTAAAAGTTGACAAACTCATCTTCCTTATCGATTTCATTATTTTAGATATCGAGGAAGATAAAGAAATTCCCGTAATATTAGGTAGACATTTCCTAGCCACTAGACGAGCCATGATAAATGTGCAAAAAGTTGAATTAATTTTGAGGGTAAATGATCAAAAGATTTTGTTTAATATATTAAAATATATGAGTACTGAAGGAAATGGAGATGGATGTTCACGGATGGATTTAATTGATTATTTATGTAGTTGCTATCTTTGAGAGACTTGTGAAGTCAAAGTAGTAGAGCCTTAATTGAAAGAGGAAAACTTTGTAGACTCTATAGATGAATCTACTCTACTAGTAGAGGAGAATTCAAAAATTGTTCCGAAGAGGTTTGAGATTCTCAATACAACAAAGAATTGTAAACCTTTTGTTCCTTCTATTGATGTACCCCTAAACTTGAGATGAAGGTACTTCCCAAAAATCTAAAGTATGCTTATTTGGAGAAGTCATCTACATCGTCAGTTATCATATCCTCAGATTCGACTCATTCATGATAGGAGAAATAAATGGATATTCTGAGTAATTATAAGAAAGCCTTCGGATGGGCCTTAACATATATAATGAGAATTAGTCCTTCTATATCTATGCATAGTATCCTAAGGGAAGATAATCATAAATCACATGTAGATCATCAAAGGAGATTAAACCCTATTATGAAAGAGGTTGTTAAAAAAGAAATATTGAAGTGGCTTGAATCAAGAATTATTTATCCTATATAAGATAGTAAATGGGTTAGCAATATACACTATGTGCCTAAGAAAGGGAGAGTGACAGTGTCTGTAAATGAGCATAAGGAATTAATTCCTATTCAACATGTCATTGGGTGGTGTATACATATTAATTATAGAAAATTAAATTCTCCTACTATGAAAGATCAATTTTTTTTACCCTTTCTGGATCAAATGTTGGATAGGCTAGCTGGTCATCCATATTTTTGTGTTTTAGATGTATATTATGTGTATCATTAGATACTTATTGCTCCAAACGATTAGAAAAAGAATACATTCATAAGTTTGTACGGGACTTTTGCTTTTCAAAGAATGACTTTCAGGTTATGTAACACATTTGCTACGTTTCAG
>NW_018229552.1:0-737 GCF_001263595.1 Phalaenopsis equestris | reverse complement strand
ACCTAATGCATGTTTTATGTATAGGTTTATACCATGTTGGTGCTATAAATATAAATATTTAAAATTAAACTTTAGGTTTTATAACATTTTGTTCATGCTTTACAGATATGTGTTTTGACAAATAAACTAAGTGCTTAAGCACATGGTGTGAGGTTAAGAGGAACATTGTACTCAATTTTCTCTTGCTTTAGAAAGGAAGAAAATATGTTTTTAAAAAGTTTACAATTACTTTAAAATTAAGAATAGTCTATTTCAAGAATCAAAGTCGCGATGATCAAGTTACCCGCACTTTCCGAGAGCCGCCTTGCCAATAAAACATAATTATATGTCCTTTTTTAATTAGCACAACCACTATTCTTACAAAGGCTACACTCCAATCGAACAAAATATAAATGATGCAAGTAAAAATCCATTATGATGGTCGTATTAATTAAAAATCTCAACTGAAGAGGTTAAATTTTAAATTAAATTTTTGAACCATTGAAATAAAACATTCAAGTAAAATGTTATCATTTAAAGCTTAAAATAAATTTCATCAACTTTTTGTAACAGTTTGTTGAGGGTGACAAATTTATAATTAACCTCAACTCATAAAATGAGAATGTCACATCAATTATATCTTTATATTCACACTCAAAATGATTTATGCTAATAAAAATGTGACTGAGCTCTTTGTCTGTATGGTTTAACCTAGAGGCTCTACAAAAAAAAAAAAAAATAATAATAATAATAATAAT
>NW_018229551.1:3683-3912 GCF_001263595.1 Phalaenopsis equestris | reverse complement strand
TAAGTGAGGACAAATAAAATTTAGTTCTTTTCTAACAATGATATTTATTCTCCACCCCCCCCACCAAACTTAAATTTTTAAAAGATTTTTACATGAAGAACTTTAAAAATTAATGGTAAAAGAAAGCATTAAATATATAAGAAAAATTCATACTTGTTGGAGATTCTGATTTTTTAACATAAATTTTGAAATGCTGCAGGTGCTAATATGAAAACTACAAGGCTAAGAA
>NW_018229551.1:1951-3283 GCF_001263595.1 Phalaenopsis equestris | reverse complement strand
GCAAATCAGATCATCAGTGTGAGCATTTATGGCCTCCATATTATGCATCCTATGATCCATCCTCAAAATATCTCCCTCTTGAATCATCATCTGGTCCAACAACTCCCTATTACTGGGGTCACTTGAAGTATGCTCACTAGGGGTTCTAGAAGTAGAAGGAATATCCCTACCATGTCTTCCAGATCTCCAATCAACATGAGACTCATAAGTCTTGATGTTGGCGAGCCCAATTGGTCTCTAAGGCTCAATCCTCTCCTCATCAGGTCTGAAATCAACTCCCGCCTACTCGCAAAGTGTATAAATCAGAGCAGGGTGTGTCAATCCACCAGTGGTCTCTCCTAGAGCAATAGATCAAGTGTTCATATAAATGATTCAGCCTACATTTATGTCCATCACCTGCTGAATACAGAAGTTCAGGATGACTCTACCCTTGGTTACTTCCCTATGATGTTTTGTTGGAATCATCCTCCCAGAAATAAAATAATTTCAGGTCTTAGATACTACATTTAACATTGAAAGGGGAAAGTTAACTTTAACTCCATTCTTTATTTTCCAAGCCTTTTTTTCACTAGTTAGAAAAGAAATAACTTCATCTAAAGTCTGATCTGTAGCAGAAAAAGAATGATTGGCATCTATACACATTTTCTAATTGATAAAACTCATTAATTTTTCTTGGAGTAAACTCCACCCTTTTTCCTCGAACAAAAACAAATCATCGGAAGCTTCAGGAAGGTTGGCATAAAATTCCATTACAATCCCAGCTATCACATCGACAGTAAAATAGCAAAAATTTTCCCACTGTAGAGCAATAATCAAACGTTCAACTTCTCCTCCCAGATTCCTCCCAGATTTTTAAAACCTCAAACCTCGGTCCTGAATCATTTTTTTATTTTCTTGCAAACTATGAAATCGAGCACTGGCTCTAAAGCTAACAAATCTCATCTTGTCATATTCTATTTTTCTTTTGCTCGATCTAGGTGTCATAGGAAATCTAAAAAAAAAATTGAAAAATTCTGAATAAACCCCAAAATTTCAAAAATCAAAATGTAAAACATTTTAAACTTCAAATCACTAAATAAGAGTTCATCACCAAAGGATTTTCTCAACAATTTCTCAAAAAAAATTTCCATATTTTCCGATCCATGCAATGTGAGATTAATCCTTGGTTAAAATAAAAAATTTTTGGTTTAAAGTGTAGCTCTTACCTAGAGAAGATGAAATCCAAAGTCTTTTAGCCTCTAAATTGCTTCAAATCCGACCACAATCAAGCCCTAGCCGCCTAAACTGAAGGTTGAAGATGACTTAAGCGTAAAAATGGTGGGCAGAGTAAAA
>NW_018229551.1:0-1478 GCF_001263595.1 Phalaenopsis equestris | reverse complement strand
AAAAAAAAAACAAACCAAACCAAATTAAATCCACACAATTACACTAAATATATATAATGTTCTAAAATAGATAGAGAATTTAATGTCTTCAATTATTACGCCTCTTTTTCAGTGCTTTCTCCTCCTCTGATATCTCCCATGATTAGTAATGAACATATAAGTTGTAGAAGGATCGGTACGAGAATTGATCTGTCAAATTTTCTTCGATCCACCCATTTTCTTTAAACATCCAAACTAATACTGCTTCAAAAGTTTCAGTGTGATCAAAATTTTCTTTCATTCTCCAGTCTAGGTGATCAAAAAGGTATTTAAGATCTCCTACTACATTTATAATAATCTAAAGTTCCCTTTCAATTTTCTTCAATTTCTTTTCCAAAGCAAGCAAACTTCCAACTATTGGTGGTATTAATGGAGTTGAAGCATGTGAAGATTGATCTATGATAGCTTCTAATACTTCATTTCTATTTCCAAAATAATTCTCATCAATAGGGTTCATGGGCTCCCAAGGCAATAATGTCTTTTCTCAACTTTCATATGGCACTTCGACTTGATTGCAAATAAAAAAGATGGTAGATGGATGTCCAAGTCCATAAATTGGTCCATTAGTAAGGATACCCATATATATTTAAAAATAATAGACCCTATATTAATGGGTTTTTCCATTTGAATGCAGTAATTTAAAATAGAACATTCTTTGGTGACTCTACTAATTTTCATAGTAGGGACTAACTTTGCAACAATAAAGAAATGTCATGGCTTCGAGATTGGATTAAGTAAGGAAGTGGAGAAACTAACATATCATTTATCTTGTACCTCACACACCTCACTTTGATCCGTTAGAAGATTATACACGTCTTGCATCAAATCTCATGTAGGAATGAAATTTGTATAATGATAGATTGGAACGTTGTCTATCTTATACAATTCATTAATCCTTCTAGGAGTAAATGGTACAGCTGTACCTCCTACGAAGGTAACACCTTGAGTAATTCCATATAAGTTTGCATAAAACTCCTTCACCACAGGTACGACAACCGCAGACGTAGTGTAACACAGAACTTCCCAACGCCTTTACAGAATGATTTTATCAATCGGACCAGTAGGATTGATCACTCCATGATTAACAAATCCTCTTTCCTTCATCAATCTCCTCTTGGTAATAACTTTATCATACAATCGTCGTTGAAACTAATAAACTTTCTTTTTTTGAAAACTCCATACCTCAAAATTTTTCTGGAATTGGAAGCCATGGAATCCGAAAATAGGAAGTTAATAATGTTTCAATGCCTGTTTAAACTCTTCCCGGCGGTTATTATGAAGTGAAATTGCGCCAAAATTCATCAAAGTCGCCTAAAACAGTCCAACCGTACTCGACGTGGTCGACACTCCCGATTGGCGCTATCGGCGCTGATGTCCATTATCTAGGGCGTCGTCAGTGTGAGTGGCCAAAATTGTGACTTTCATTTTTTTTGTTCAAT
>NW_018229550.1:0-7372 GCF_001263595.1 Phalaenopsis equestris | reverse complement strand
AATGCTTTATGCCGCCATGAATCTTTCGACATGCAACACTTTCTTCGTACCCGAGCCGTTCCTGTCGATTTTTTATTTCTATTATGCTAAATTGCTAATGCATTATACTTCAATTTTTTTAGCTTATGAGATTTTTTTTCTTTTTTTTGTTCACATTTTCATAAATTTATAAATTTAAAATGTGATATTTATCTTATTACCTTAAATTCTATGTATATTTTTTGTCATTGTTCTCTGACGATTTTAATTTTTAAAATAATTTTGTAATTTCATGGAAGTCAATATATTATTTATTGAAGTCGATTAAATCAATTAATCAATATCTAATATCTTCATTGATAAATTTATCTCATGCAAATTTTCTAAATTAATATATTAATGTACAAAAATAATACATGATATAGTATTTCTTTCATTAATGAACATAAAAGACGTGGCATTTTTATATTTCTTCTGATTTTCCAATAATTAAATTTGTATAATTGCCTTACAAATTTGAATTTTTTTTTATTTAAAATCATATAAATCAAAAATTGTAATCGTGATTAGGGCTGTGAGTTTGCCTCGAAGATGGTTAGTGGGCCGAAAAGTAATTTGAATGTTAGTTCGGATTGAGATTAAATTGAAATGAAGTAGCCAAGTAATGAGCCGAAACTTTGGATCAAATTTTTTTTGAGCCGAATTTGAGTCACACATGGATCGGCTCGACTGGCTGAAGATTGGCTCATTGTATTTTTTAGTGCTAAAAATTATATATGTAATATTGTGTAAAATTAAATATAATAAGTTATGAGCCAATTTCGAGCTGATTTCAAGTTGGAATAGATCCAAAGAACTCAATTTGAGCCACTAGTTTCAATTTTGTGTGGTATTGAGCCAATTCCAAATTGCAACTGATCCAAATAACTCGATTTTAACCAGCTTGTTTCGATATTTAAGTTCATGTATGTGTGGGTGTGTATATGTACACCTCCAACAAATCTTCATTCTTCATGTTATGCACAGATCTCAAGACAAATTTTTGAGGAAAAAAATATTTAAAATTCAGTTAATAGTCATCCAAAATTGTAATTTCAGCGAATTTATAGTCAAACTGACATGAGACAGACCCAGTGGTACCATCATTGATCCACTCTAAGCCAAATAGAGGATTGATCAGGCAATTAAACCATGTTTGGAAGTTTTCTGGACACATTTGGAAGGTCAAACAGATGTTGAAACTACACGAGTTTATTGTTGAATCGACTAACTTGACGAATAAAATCCAATATGTCAAATATCACTCAATTCTGACATCGTTAAAACACTCACATGTCCATCAAATATTATTTGATCGAAAGAAGCTCTCCGGACCATCTGATCAAAGTAGTTTATATTCCTACTTTAATTATACTTGGGACTCTATAAATAGAGTCCTACTCCTCTCAAGAGAGTGAGAGGAGAATTCGAAGCCTGAAGAGAGAGCTTGAAACTTTGAGAAGAAGCTGAAGTCTATCATCACTTCTGTCATTGTCGATTATCGCCGACCACCATCGATCGTTGATCGTCGCCGACCGTCGTCAACCACTGTCGCCCGCCGTAGACCACTGCCACCCTAAGTCGCCCACTATTGATTGTCGTCACCCATTGCTGACCACCGTCAACCATTTTCGATCACCACCTGTTTGTCGTCGTCCATCACTATCGGTTGCAACGCGTTTCTTGTAACAAGTTCATTCATACGCCGAAGTTCTAATTTGGGAGACCTTATAACTCTTTCTCGTCTTTGAGATAGGTGGTTGCAAATATAATCATCATTTTATAATAGAATTCTTAAGCTGAGGCCAGACTCTGTTGTTTTTCCTTTTACGAGTTTCCCACGTAAAAAACTTCTACTGTAACTCCTAATTGTCTTCTATCTTCTAAATGTCTGTTGAATCTTCGTATCATACTAAAATTGAAATACACTAATCTACTGCTATGAATTTTCTAGCAAGCATCAATATATATATATATATATATATATATATTAGCTTTTTTTTCTATTTAAAAATAATTTTATACTTTTATATTTTAATAAATAACCATTGTTATTAGTTGTCACTCCTAGAGGTGTAAGTGACTCAAGCCGACTTGTGAGCCGGCTTGAGTTCTGCTCGATAAGTGGCTTGTGAAACGAGCTCGATGAGCTAACAAACCAATCTCAAACTAGCCCTGACTTGACCCGTTAATTTGTGAGCGGGCTCACTTTAGGAAAATAATAGTATAAAATACTCAAAAATATATTTAATTTGAAAAATATATCTTTAAAATGATATTAAAAAATAATATTCATATTTTATATTAAATCATTTATTATTATTTTTTTTCTTAATTGTTCATTTTATTTATCATTTTTATTATAATTCTGTATTAAATTAATATTTTTTTCTTTTATAATACTTGTGTTTTAAATTTATAGACTTAAGCTCGAATTTGAACCCATAAGACTAATCAAGCTCAAGATGAAGGCTTGAGCTCGACTTAAGTAGTTTGCGGCTTAGTCACCGCCATCTTAGTTTTCGCTACAGTCAGACTTCGCTATCAACAGTTACCCCATACCCAGTCACCGCAGCCTCTGTCTTGGCTCGTCGCTGTCAACAGTACTTAGCAACGGCCATAAGTGATAATTTGCCTTTTATATTTATAATAATTTTTTATCATAATCATATCAAAATTTAGGCATAAAAATTGTTTAATTTATTTTAAAGAAATTAATACCAATAAATTTTCAAATGATGATATGAATTCTAGTAATATATAAATACATATTAAATTTTATACATTAAATATATAAAATATAAATTAATGTATAGCTATTTATAAATCTCAAAATAATATTAAAATAATGGAATAATTACATACAAACCACCTAAAAAATGGATATTTATAAATCACCCACTATTTTTTATATTTCAGTAAGAATTTAAAATGTGGATTAAAGAGAGTGCGAGATTTGTAAATAAAAAATTTCAGGTGGTGTGAATGTAATTTGCCCCAAACTTCTTTATAATTTATTTTGATTTTATTTTTAAAAAAAAATATAAAATAATGCACATCCTTATCCCACAATTTTAATGCATTTATAAAATATGCCATTTATATTTATATTAGTTTATTATACTGATATTTATTTATTTATTTAAAATTAATATTATATATATAATATATTGATGTTTACATATTAACTATATAAAATATAAAAATTATGTGACGCAAATATCAAAATAATATTTATTTTGTGTTAGATTCCTTTTAGAATTAAATGTTCAAAACTTGTGGCCACCATTTCTAGCTTACTGTCGATGGGCCACCTTCTGCAATACGATTTTGGTCGTTTGCGGGCTGTCGTTAGAGTGGGGCCCACCTAGAGTTTATCTCCTAAGAGCGCAATAATTGACCAGCTGGTCAAAGTTTCAATATAATTCAGATGGGCCCACTCCAACTCAATTTTTAAAACAGGTCTGTGTGTAAATAGAAAAATTAATGATTTTTTTTTTTGAAAATATTGTTGATATTTATGATAATATTGATGCTATCATGATAATAATGCTACAATATCATCAACATTATCATCAATATCATTAGTTATATCTAAGTTAAAGGGATGCAATATTTTCGAGTGAAAATGAGGCCGAGCCGAGCTCAGCTGGTTAATGAGCTCACAGGCTAAGATTATTGAATTAGTTCTAGCTCGTCTCTTCCTGACTTGACTCATTGGCTTGCAGGTCAGCTCGATTAGCCAACAACTAATCATTTAGATCCATTTTCGGGCGACCTGTCACTACCTCCTCCTCCTCCTCTCCATCGAGTTCCCATAAAATTTGAGTTCGTGAACTAACTCGCGAGTCGGCTGCTTCCAAGCTTGAGCTCACAGTTTGCCCGACAACCCGTGCTCGAGCTTGGCATGACTCAAGCTCAACTCAGCTCATTTGCACCCATAGTCGTTCCTAATCATGGTGTGATTGTAACAATATGTCAATAAGAGAATGTGATTTCCTTAATTGATTGGGCACATGATATTCTGAAAATATTGGATATTTACTCACATAGCACACAATTATGTATTTATAGTTCTCACAATTATGAAATTATGAACTATTTACATACATATCCCTCAAATTTTCTGTGTTTTCATATGTATCTTAATTGTAAACTTAATTTTTTTAAAAGTAAAAAACATTTATATTTTTTATGTGATGCCGAAGTATTGAATGGTATAAAACATCAAAAGTAGAATAACTTAGGTGCTAAATTTATAAATACATTAGAATTGGGCGATATGTAAATACATAAAATTTGAATGGTATTTCTGAAAATCTTGAAATAAAAAAAAATTTAAATTTAGTCGTGAGATGTATAAATACAAAGAATTGTTAAATTTAGACGTTCAAATTTTAAAATACCCTGGTGGCTAGGGCCGTCCAAAAAGCTCGTTGTTCGCATACAACTCGTGTTCGGTTTGTCATTGAGTTCGTATTAGATTCGTTAAGAAACTGACTCGTCATTGGCGAACAACTCGTGTTAGGCTCGTTCGTTAAGAAACGAACACGAACAGTGATTTCACGAATAATTTCGAACATGAGCTTATTTCAAACGAATTAAATTTCAAACGAACAGAAGTCATGTTTGTTTACACCCCTACTGGTGGCCTAGTATTTTTTTTTCTTTTTTTTTGCAATTTTTAAGAAAATCAGTCATATTTTTTCACTTCAAAAACTTAATAAGGGAAGTAATGCAATTTTTAACTTTTTCATAAGTTTCTTGCAATAAATCTTTTCTCTATTTACAATAAAAAAATTGTTTAAGAATTAATAATTAAAATATATTACATTATGAAAGTAGGAATCATATTATAATTAGTTTCCTCAGTCTGAAAATAATTACTTTTAAAATTCATCATAAATGTATATTTTTCTCTATTCTACGTTTTAAAAGAAAATAGTGCCACGTGTATCATATCAAGTGAAATTTTTTAACATATCATCAATATGGCCTTTAAACCCCACAAATCCTTTTGATTGGCCACCAAAAAGTTTCATCATCTAGCACAAATCTCGAGTCATGGCACTGATCCCGAGATGATATTTTGAGTAGAAAACATTCAAATCATGATAAAAATTCATCAAGAACTCTGATTTCAGCAAACTTAAAATCAAACTGACCGGCTCGATGAGACAGACCTAATGATATAAAAACTAGTCTGATCCGAGTCAAATCAAGCCCAGATCAAGTCATTAAACCACCCATAGAAGTTTTCCGGACACATTTGAAAATCAAATAGATATCGACACTCGCAAGTTTATACTCGAATCGACTGTCTCGACAAGACGAATCCAACGAGCCCAAAATTGCTCAATTCCGACATTGTTAAGACACTCAAATGTCCATTAAACTTCGTTTGATCGGAGGAAGCTATTCAGACTGTCCAATCAAAATGATTCATATTTATGCAATAATGAAGCCTATAACATTATAAATATAGCTCCACTCCTCACATGAGGGAGAGAAATTGAGGCTTTGAGAAGGAGCTGAAGTTGAACATCACCACAGACCGTCGTCACCCGTCGACCGTCGTCAACCGCCGTAGTCATTGGCCCTCACCGATCGTCGTCGACCACCACCGATCGTCGTCCACCACCAGTGACTAGACGCATTAAGTCAACGTCATAACTTGAAAAATATAGTAGCCCTCTACCTGTGGGACAAGTGATCATCACTACGGTCCATGTGCCAGCTACGAACTACGTGTTCATCAGCTTATGCAGCTCCGAACTCCGACCCCCGCGGCCTAAAGACGCCATTAATGCTCGTCAATTACAGTCTACGTGATTCACAGTTCTCGCAACTGCTTATTATGACTTCTCTGACCAATCAATGTTTCTGGATCAATCATCTACAAAACTCACGACAGACTACTACCACCACAACAATCAACAATGATCATTGCAACATGTTGTCACTAAGAACTGCAATCATATTATAGTTATGCAACTTTGTAATTTCATCTTCTCTAATTTAGGGGAAGAATGAACATGTGTACTTATGTTTCAAAGTAAATTATTTCATTTGGGCTAGGCCCCGTGGTTTTTCCCCCTTTCAAAGGTTTTTCACGTAAAAAGTCGAGGGTCTCCTCCTACTTATGTTCTTTTATTTTTGTGTGTTAAATTCTCGTGCAATGCAAAGAAGATAATCCATTGCTTTACCGCAGTGAATTTTCTCGCACGCATAAGTTTGGCGTCGTCTGTGGGAAGCGAAGTCTCACTCGACATTGTCTTCAACTCTAAGGAGATGATCCCTTACTTCATTTCCCAATGATGTATATCATTCAACTGGCGAAGGAACCTCCTTTATGTCTTGAAGATCATCTCTTAAGCATTCTTCCAGTCTGGGGGCAACATTCACTGCAGTCTCGAATGGTCGTTCACATTAACGTCCCTTACACGATTTTTTTGGGGTTATCTTCTCGCATCATATTCAGACACAAATTATTTCACAACTTCTTACAGGTTGAGGAGCAACCTTCACTGTAGTCACGAAAGGTCGTTCATGTCAATGTTTCGGGCACAATTGTGATGTGACAGTCATTCTGTATTTCATTCAGATTAGAAGTTTATGAAAATTATTCCTAGTATTGTGGGGCAATCTTCACTCCAAATAACACTTCCACAGTGTCTTCTCATCGTATTGAAGTTACTCTTAAGCTAGATCAGGAAGTTGGTCTCTTCAAAGCCCAATACATGTGTTGTTTTACAAGCTCACATGAAGAACACCTATGCTAGAGGAGCAAAAGATTCAATAGCAACAAATAACAAGTCGTCAATCATTTTTTTTTTAGTATGATTGTAACCATATTTTCAAGAAAACATACGGTCCAAGACGACTTACGCCCTACTCTCTAGAAATGCAGAACATCTCTGACACCTCATTCAAGGCTTAATTGATCTCAAGGGGGAGTCGATTTGACCTCTTCCATTACATGATACAGTCGACAAACAAAAACTTCGACATACAACCTCGAATAAGTCAAAAATCCTTGGTGGATTTCATTCGTCCTTTTCCATTACAAATTACAGTCGTCAAGCAAAAGCTTCAACATATAGTATTGAATATCTTAAAATTCTTTTGGTGGATTTCGTTCAACATTTTCATAACAGGTTACGGCAGTCAAGCAAAGACTTTAACCAACAACATAGGATAGGACAATCATCTTTACTGGATTTCATATGACTTTATTACAGGTTAATACAGTAGAACATCTCTGATTATACAACTTTGAATTGTATTCATGTCGTGGTCTCCCGGCAAAATAACACAGGAAAAATCGCATCTTGATGAGGGTAAAGAGAACCGA